>NC_040040.1:44095223-44238244 GCF_003713205.1 Coffea eugenioides
TTCTGAAATTGCCTAGGCATTATTATCCCAACTTGGTCCGGGAGTTTTACGCCAATGTCGAGAACAAGCAGAGCCATAGTGGAAATCTCATTGTCTCTTGGGTTCGAGGCAAGAGAGTGGCCATCCATCGGGAGCAAATCGCTCAAATTGCCAAACCCAAGGACGACGGAGAAGACGTGAAACTAACCAAGGAGTTTAAGGCACGTGATCCATGGCAAGTGGGCGAAGCCGTATCACGTCTTAAAGGTCAATATTGGGAACGAGAAAGTTCGAAAAAACTCCTCGTTTATGCCGATTCATTTGAACCTAGGTACCACCTTATTATTTATCTCTTTGCTTTTAATGTGGTACCGAAGAGGAGTGGAAAAAGAGAAGTTCGAAATAGCGATCTTTACTTTTTGGATAAGATGATGAATGGAATAGGTCGGCAGTTAACAGGAATTCCTCTCGGCAGCATCATTATTAGCTATATGCGCACTACAGCCCGCATGCGAGCCGGTGAGACTTGTTTTGGGTTTGCTCGCCTCCTCACTCTTCTGTTTGAAAAGTTCAAGGTACCATTGGGTTCGGAGAGAGCCATTACTACCAAGGCAGTTGATGAGGTCAATGTTTCAGTATTACGGTCCTTGGGTATCCCTACAGATTTTGGAGTTTCTCTGGTTCGAGATACTGGAGAAGCTTCGACTTCTGCTCAGCCCCCACCTCACACTTAACCACAAGCGGAAATTCAAGAGACAGAGGCACAGCAGACTCTTCCTCCCCCCGTTCCACGACCACCACCTCCCCCGCGATCCAAGTGGCAAGAGCTCCTCAATGCCATCTGCTGTATGGAGACACGAGTCGTCGAGCGCATTGACCAGACCGAGAGGATGATGACAGAGTGACTCGACAGACATGATCGCCATCTTCATGTGATCGAGGATGATTTCCATATCCGCCGGTCACCTACTCCGATGCCTCAGCAGGAGGAGGGGCATATTGGTACATCACAGGGTTCTCATGGAACTGAGGAGGCAGTAGACCCTCGTTCTGAGCAGCCATGAAGATCTTTAGCTGATTACATCTTTTGTTGCTATATTTTTCTTTTATTGTGTTCGGTTTAAACTTTGTAGTTTTCATATTGGATTCTCTTGTGCTACTCATGGTTTTTTGTACTTTTTTGTTTCATTGTGAACTGAATTTGGATGATCGTGAGGATTAATGGCTTCAAATTGAATCACCACTTATTTTGAGGGAAGTTTCAGTTTCTATTACCTTCTTCACAATGAGGACATTGTTAAATTTAAGTGTGGGGGAGGGATTACTTTATCTTATGGGGATTGTGTCTTGAAATGCATGATTTGAGTTGTCTATGGCTTAAAAATGTTGGAATTTTATTTGGAAATGTTGTATTGTGGTTAATTTTCTTGAAATTGAGGTTGTTGACAGGGAGTTTTGTCCATTTTTATGGGGAAACTCTGTAAAAAATTTTTGAAATATTTTCCAATATTTCAAGTTAATGGCCAAAATGTTCAATTTTAAGTGCCTAATTCTTCCATTGGATAAAATATTATATGTATTTTGGAAAAGTTTAGTCATTATTTGACTTGAAATTAGTCATTATGCAATTAGAATTTTTATATTTTAGAAAGTATATTTGGTTAAATAAGGAAAATTATGCTTAGAATTTTGCACGTTTAATGATATTTCTCATTTTTACTTAATTTTATAAGTAAGTGATTGATATACTCAAGACAAGGCCAGATTCTTCCTTTAATTATGCTTAGAGGGAAAAGAAAAAAAAATTGTAAAAAAAGAAAATATATATATATATTGATATTATTTTCTACTCCAATGATTCACATACTGAGTAACCGGGGGTTGGCATTTACAAATGTCGACATTCGCGTAAAAAGGTATTGTAATTAAGAGTATGTTTAGCAATTTGAATAAGTGAAATGTTGAGTAACCGGGAATCTTCACCTAAAACTGTCGATTTTCGCGTAAAAAGACATTTCTACTATTTAAATAAAATGAAGTATGAATAAATCCCTTTTAGTTATGAAAATTTTGGCGGTTATGGGACGAGGAAGGCCATAGAAATGACTATGTGATTTACTTATTTGTGGAATTAGGATAAAACGGGAGATTGAGTTGAATTTGTTGAAATTAAGGCATAATTATTTTTATTTAATTGAATATTATGAGTATTTAATGTAATCTGAGAAATGGCATAATGATTGGTTTTTAGGTTCTTGAGGAATTAAATTTGACAAAAGTACGTATATTGTTTTATCTATTGAATCATTGAAGTAAGTTTTGTGCAAATTACTTGAGGACAAGCAATGATTCAAGTGTGGGGGAATTTGATAAGTGAATATTTAACGTATATTTTGTACGAGTTTGGCATGAGCTTTTGGTATGTTTTGAGAAGATTAAATCCATATTTGAATTCTTTTGGTGATAATTGCTTAAATATTGTTTAAGTGTTCAAAATTTGATAAATGAGTGGACTAATGCATTAATTTTGTGAAATTGTGAAGGATATCGATGTATGAAATTCATGCACGAGTTGAAAGAAGTGTAAGGATTGTCCAGAGGATAAAGTACACAAGAAATTAGGAGCAAAAATGAAGGAAAAAGGAAAGAAGCGAAAAACTGGAAATTTAATGGCACGGATCCGAGCTTGGATCCGTGAGAGCAAAGAGAGATCCGATCCCTCGTCTGTACTTCTGGAGGAGTGTATTCGAGGTCAGAAGATCCGACCTCGGATCCATCATGGGAAGTCCTCAGATCCTAAAGATCCGAGCTCGGATCTATATTCAACCCTCGGATCCGAGACTCAGATCTGTCTCTCTCTTCAGCAAGTGGCACAGCCGTTTTCCTTTACCTTTCTCACAACTTTTTCAGCTATTTTGAGGGACAGAAATCGGTGGCACATGCTTCTGCAACAAAAGAAAAGACCAAATGAGTTGTAAACAAAAGAAAACATCATATCTTTGATTCAGCTACTAACTACATTAGAGATAGCACTCAGGGTTTGAGACTTTTAGGATTCAGGGTTTTAGGGTTTTAGAGATCAAGATTTAGTGTTTTAGGAGAATAGCATTTTCGGGTTTAGGGTTGTAGGATTTTAGTTTAACAATAGTGTGCCTTGATTAGGACTTTAGATTTTTAATTAAAATAGTAATCCTATTGTGCCGCAAAAATATTTTTTAATGGATTTTAATAAACCCAACAACCTTGATTTAATGTTTTAGGGTTTACAAGGATTTGGTTTCTAAGATTTACGATTTAGTGTTTTACGGCTTTAGCACTTAGGGTTTTAGGATTTTTGCATGACAATATATTTGCGTTGATTATCGCTTTATATTTTTAATCAAAATAGTAATCCTGCCAATAATTGTAAAAGATAAAACATGCAAGATTTAATCGCTAGATATTTGATTTAATTTTTTTTCTTTTCCTTTTCAACTACCAAACAAATAACATGCACTTCATAAAAATAACTTATATAATTTTTTTAAATAACATTGCGTTATGGAATTTCTAAAATTACAGTTGAAATTGTAACAGATATTAATGACTATTAATTATTAGATTCTTATAACTAATATTCATTGGTGTCAACAAATAAATACGATTCATTAATAACAAAGGAAAATTAGAATTTGATAAAAAAAAATTATTTGATAAAAAGGAAAAAAAGTTAGTATTTTATTCATAAAATATAGTCAACACCTTACATGTTAACAATTTCATTCTATTTTTACATTGATCTATGAAATAGAAAGAACTATGCATGTGTACTTTTTCCACCATTTAAATGTATTATAATAAAATAACATATTTCCAACCGTACAATTACCAATTTTTTTTAATATAAAAGAAATATGCATGTATAGTAAATTATATTAAAAAGATTATTGTGAATATGATTTTTTTTTAGAGCACATATTTGATGACTTTAGGCACGTGCAAGTTTTAAAATAAAAAAAAATTTATTCCTCTGCTAATTACAGATTTTTAAATAAAATTTCTCTAACATTTCTCCGAAATATAAGATTTTAGTAGAGATTTTAAAATAAGATTTTACTAGACAGCATTTTAGTAAAGGCAAATTCCACAAAACAAACAACATTTACATTTAATTTTACATTTTTTTTGGAGCTCGTAAATTTCATTTTAAATTTTTTTTCTAGCAAGTTTGAATTTAATTTTCTGAAAGTCATACTTATAAATGCGAAATCTAACAAAAAAATTAAATACAATTTTTGGAGGTCAAATTTATCAAATGCGAGCTATTTGAAAATTTTTTTTTAAAAAAAACATTTAGGAGCTCGCATTTAGCTTTTACTATTTTCTGAAAAAAATTCTCTAGCTCCCAAAAATAAAAAGCAAAAAAAATTAAATTATACTTAGTGTGGGAGCTCTATTGAGCTCGTATTCCGCGAATGCGAGCTCTATTGACCTCTGAAAAAAAATTTTTTTAAGGAATGCGAACGTGAATGCGAGATCTTTAAACATTTTGTTTTAATACAAAAAAATCTCTGCCTCCGAAAAAAAAATAAGCACAAAAATTTTACTTATACTTTCTGGGCTCTACTGAACTTGCATTCTCCGAATGCGAAGACCCCTCGACGGATTCCCTCACCAAAATCACCCCTTTTGTAGAATTTTTTTAAAATTCATCACAAAATTGGAAACTTCTGAAGATGAGAAAAACCAAGAAGTCCACATTACCGAAAGTAAGGACTTCATAACATTAAGAATACCAAATCATCTCACAAAATGGTCCTAGATAGTTGTAGCACATGGCCCATGAAGTAGCAGATGGCTTACCGACTCCTCCTCTTGTAGGCAGCAATGACATCTAGACGCTAAGGAGATGCCGTGCTTTCTCAAAGGCAAGTCAAGAGGTAATAAGCTCCTCAAAGCACGCCAAGCATAAAAGGAGACCTTTAAAGGTAGATTATTACACCAAAGTAACCTGTTGACCAACATTGTATTCCTGATGGAACGCAACCCTTCCCACGCTGACTTGACCGAGAAACACCCAGCAGCCGATGGTAACCAAACCATCACGTCATCTAGGTCAGGATAAAGAGAAAGCTGAGAAACATGTAGAACCAAATGGGTTGGAAGCCATTGTTGCAATTTCGATATGTTCCATCCATCCCTTGTATAAAACTCTGCAACCAACATATGAGGGGGATTTTGCACTGAAACCACTTCAGCTATTGGAGTTGAAAGTAGCCAATGATCATGCCAAAAATCCACAAACCCCTTACCTAAGCACCATCTGATATTCTTCTCAACAAATATGCAGATCTCATCCAGTCTTCTCCAAGCTGCAAAAGAATGGTGAACTCTGACTAGAGATGGATACAACCCCTTAATATACTTTTGATGCTCGAAGGCAGACCAAATCGAGTTATTCAAATGGAGCTACCACCAAAGTTTGCATGAAAAAGCCCGACAAATATCTTCAAAAGAACGGAATCCTAGACCCCCCTTTTCTAAAGGAAAACAAAGATTATCCGATCCCAAGCTATCCAATAGACCCGCTTGTTATCAACATTCTGATCCCACAAAAATGCATTACAAATCCTACCTAGTGTTACAAACATAGCCTTGGGAGGATGTAAAACTCGCAGTAAGAACATAGGGATAGAAAAGATGACATGCTTAAGTAAAATAATTTTCCCTCCAGCTGAATGTAGCTTCGAGCTCCAATGCTGCAAACGAGCTTTCATTTTAGCGACAATACCATCAAATAATACACATGTAGTCCTCTCACGAGCAATAGGAGCGCCCAGATAGGCAAAGGGAAAAATCTGTCGACGAAAACCAAATTTAGACAATACCAAAGAAACTTGCTCACTAGTAGCCCGATAGGGAGGAAAAATAAAATTTTCTAGATATTTATTCTTTGTCCTGAATAAACTTCGTACAGCTTAAAAAAAGCAAGTAGCACATCCAGACATTCCTCAAAACACAGCACAAAAATCAAAATGTCATCTGCAAATGCCAAATATGGGATCTGGCTCCCTGAAGTAACATAGAGCTATCGGTCATCCCACGTGTATATGTGATGAATACAACGGCCTAGAAACTCTGCCACTAACAAAAACAAGGCCGAAGACATGGGATCTCCTTGGTGAACATCTCTCGAGGATTTAAAAAAACCTCGATAGGACTCCTCTCTCCTTGGCATAGAAGACTATGAAATAGCTTTTGCACATTAGATTATGAGTCTCTAATATTCACTTTTTGGTCATTTTATCAAAGTTGATAAAATCTCTTGCGTAATGACACTAAATTGAAGAAATTTACAAATAATTCCTCATTGTTGGGATAATAAAAATATTGAGACCAATTCTTGATTTTAGAAGGCTCATAGACTAATGTATTGTAACGAAATTGTGAAATTTAACACTACAAATGGGCGGCCAATCTAGTTGAATTTTGAGTAAACCATTAATTTCATCCAATCCATTTAAGCAATGTATTTCCTTTTAGGATTTCGATCCATGTTTCACTAAGGAAACTAGTCGAGACATTGCAATCCTTTTAAGAGTAGGTTCTTTCATACTAAATTGACTTTTAATATCTTTTCATATGCCAACCAAAGCAATCAACCCATTCGGTCTTTGTCCTCATCCTGTTAAATCAAAAGCCTCCTGGCATTCCAATTAAGCAAATTTTTTAAATATCTTTTTAGTTGAATGTTAGTAAATTGATTGGATCCATTAGGTATTATATGGTGCCTATCTTAGAGAATTGCATTTTTCATACTATGCTAACCCTTGATATAAAAGGGCTCTTTCAGAGGACATGCATATTGGATTTACAGTTTTGCTTACTAATTCTGGGTATTTTTCTTTTTCTTTTTTCCCCCTTCCCTACATTCATAAAAGATATTTCAATAAAACAGATGTGAGGACCCGAAAATTTTGTGTAAATTTCATACTTTTATTTTAATTTTATATGTACCTTATTATTGATGAATTTAAGTATTTAATTATTTTTACCACTTGAGAAATGAATAAAAGAAGTTTGTAGTGTGAGAATCCAAAAATTTATATAAATAATCTTCACGTATTAATTAGAATTCGAACGTGTCATGTTACTTATTTATCGATTTAGTTACATGTTTAACAACTTTTGTTGTAACTTATGTGTTCATGTGCGTTTTAATTCATTGCAAGAAGATTAAACCCTAAGGTATGCCCTAGGGTCCAGCCGAGTCGTTACAGGTCGTATCAGAGCAAAACAGAGTACTATAGGATAATCTTAACCAATATTTGCATAAACTTCAGTTCACAAGATGGAAGTTAGGCTTGAGAGAAGCCAACCCAGTCATTCCGGATTCAAAGCCGAAATTCCAGCCATGTATTTTTTCAAGATTATCATTCAATCTACCAAATTATTAACCGAATCCAACAAGCAATCACTTATACACTGAAATGAGATCATGAAATTTTGAAATTCAACAAAACTTTCAAATAAATTTCAATTTTAAAACCAAAAATTTAGCTAGCTTCACCAAACAAACTATCCAACTATCTCACAACCTTGTAGTCGTTGTATGATCAATTTAGCCCCCGTAAATCCAATTTTCTTACCAAGAAAACTTGCATGCAACCACGAATACATACACAAAGCATATAACATGATTTTCCAGCCAAGTTCCACCAAAACACCCATTCAAAATCAAAAGATTCATCATCGGCTAAGCTGAAAATTTTCCAATAGCCGTGCAGTCCTCCAAACAAGAATTCCAGCCACAAAAGTAAAACTTTTCACCATAAAACTTACATGCATCACCAAATAAGGAATATACATAACATATTTCATGTTTATCCAATGGATTTACTCAAAACTGGAAGCAAAAGACTGCAAATGTAGTTTTATGTTAACTAGGCAGATTAACTCAAATCAAGGGAGAGTTTGATTTTAATCTTAAAAAAAAAACCACAAGTTTCTTTACTAAAATTAACATGCAACCAGTAAACTTCTTTGCATGTGAAGGAAATGGAGATTTAAGGGAGGTTTACCCCTATTTTTGACCAAAAGAAAGCTAGAAAATGAAGAATGGATGCACTTGTTCCTCTTTCGGCCTCAAAGCTGGATTTCCATATTGTTCTTAGTTCAATACTAGCTGGAAATGGTGAAATAAGTAGCAAGTTGTCCTCCCCAGCTTCTTAGTTCTCCTCTTAGTTTTTGCTCTATGGATTATGGAGGATTTGGAAAAGTTTTGGCTAAAATAATGTCACTCTCTTGGTTGATTTCTTTTGCTCTCAATTCTCTCTCTCTCTCTCTCGATTAAGCTAGAGGAAAGAAACAAACAAGAATCAATTTTGTCTTCCCAATTGCAAATAGGTTAGTTTGGGACAAATGTCAAGAGGTAATGACAAGTGTCAAGAATTATGACAAATGTCATTTGCATGCACAAATAAAAATTTAGGCCTTGTATCTTCATTCCATCTCACTAGTACCCCACTAGTTTCTTATTCTAGCTAGTATTAAGAAGGAAACACTTAGTGTTTAAGTTACAATAAAAGCAATGTGAAGACTTAAACCATGAGGAAAAGCTTGACTTTTGTATATTCTTTATTTGAACAAAGAATTGGTGAACTTTGGACAGAAAACTTGAAACATGTCCAGCTAAAAAATTTGTGTTGAACAATCCTAACCTAGTACTTAGATTTTGAGTTTAACTTTGAATTCTAAAATGGAACTTGAACCAAAATTGACCAAAAACTCTTCAAACCATTTTATAATAGTTGTACTTGTGAAAATTCATCCGAAGTATAGGATAAAATCAAGGAAGTTCATAGGAATACTAAGCTGCCAATCTCTAGGAAATTTATCAACTTTGAACTTTGATTTCTAAAATAATCCTTAGGACCAAGATTCCAACTTTTATAAGAAAAGGTAAATTGTAGCTACCACGGCGAACCCGGCCAGACCCTCCTCCGATTCTCCCCCAGCTTCTGAGATATTTATAAACTTATTAGTCTACTTATTGTTTTTTCCCAATGGTGAAGTTAAGGTTCACATGATTATTTTAGTTAAAGTGTATATATAAGCCAAGATGTTTAATTGCATATATATATATAGTTGTAAGGTGATCTTAGTACTTATCTTATTCTAGTACATCAAAGATTCAAAGACTAGGTAATTTTAATCTTTCTAAGCCCTAAAATTCCATGTTTTTACAAAAGTAAAGTAAGTTAAGATGGTTATATGGCAATTTACATTTGATAATAAAAGTTGGGATTTAGGACCTAGGGATCGCTTTTAAAATCAAGGTTCAAAGTTAGTAAGTTTTCTAGAATTTGGTAGTTTAGACTTTAGAGATCTTATGAATTTCCTTAATTTTATCCTAGATTTTGGATGAATTTTAAAAGTAAAACTTTTATAAGGTAGCTTAAAGAGGTTTTGGTTAGTTTTGGTTCATTTCCACTTTAAAAATTCAAGGTTAAAACCTAGAATCAAAGTACTAGGTTACGATTGTTCAACACAGATTTTTTTTAGCTGGACATGCTTCATGTTTTCTGTCCAAAGTTCACCATTTCTTTGTTCAAATCTCCTTAAATTCAACATGCAGTTTGCCGTTAGACTTAATAGGTCATTCTTAGTTCAAAGTTTGATTAAAATCTCCTAAAAATTCCAAAAAATAGCTTGAACCCCTCAACTATTCCAATAGGTCCAAAACAGTTTTGTAAGCTCGACTAGCTCCAGGTTTCTTTCCCATAGACTTAATATTTCCTCTCCGAATCAAAATAGTCATAGTACACAGAGCAGAAAAGAGTACTATAGGATAATTTTAACCAATATTCGCCTAAACTTTAGTTCACAAGATGGAAGTTAGGCTTGAGAGAACACAACCAGTCATTCAGGTTTCAAAGCTGAAATTCTAGCCATGTATCTTCCTAGATTTTCATTCCATCTACCGAATCCAACATGCACTCACTTATATACTAAAACGAGGTCATGAAATTTCAAAATTCAACAAAACTATCCAATAAATTTCTGTTTTAAAATAAGAATTTCAGCTACATTGCATCGGACAAGCTAACAGCCATGCAGTTTAGTCATTTTAGCCCATTCATCAAATTTTCACCAAGGAAAACTAGCATGCAACACTAAATAAGGATTGTACTAAACATATAACAGGAATTTCCTAGCTAAACTCTTGGAAATTTGAGATGAAAAGTTAAGAAACCAAGCTTTCTTTCCTCCCAGCCAAAGCTGGAAATTCCAACAAGAAACCAGTCACAAAACTCAAGTTTTCACCATAGAAACTTCATGCATAACCCTATAACCATTATACATGACATAAAGCATGGATTACAGTCATAATCGAGCAGAATTAAAAAAAAAAAAAGAACCAAAAATTGCAGCTTTACTCTATCGGACAACATGCAGCACCTTGAGCAGAAATTTTCTAGCTTTGATGAACTTTTTCTCCGTTAAACTTTTCTTTTCTTGGTTCTAATTCAATTTAAAACATTACTAACTAAAAGTAGCAGGAAATTTGAAGAAGAACTCGGGGAGTTACCTCTTATATCTTCACAATTTTAGGCTGCAACAAAATTTCTGGTTTCTCTCTCTTGATTCCTTAGCTAAGTAAGTTGAAGTGGTTTCCTCCTTTTTTTAGCTAATGTTTCTGGTTGAAGGAATGAAGAAAGCTCCTAGCTTTTCTTGTTGTTTCCCCTCGATTTTTGACAGGCCAAGGAAGAAGAATATGTTATCTTTTCTACCACTCTTTGCCTCGATTTCCAATGAAAGACAAATGACAAGTACTAGTAGTTTTGCATAACTCCTTCCCTCAGTTTCTAATGGAAGACAAATGATAAGTACTAGTAGTTTGCGGATACGGGGCAGGGACGGTCACCGTCCCTGAACGGTCCCCTCACAAACACAACCATGAGGACTAGAAATAACCACGTCGACTAGTTTTGAGAAGGTGAAAAAATGACGTCACATAAATTAGTAATGGAAAAAAAAATTGACGCTTTTGATAGACCTCGTCATGAAGCATTAGCTCCGTTCCACAAAATCCCGCGCAAATGAATCGTCAAACAAAAAGTTCATTTGCTTTCCCTCCACAATAATTGCCAATTTTCATTCATCCATAACACTAGAAAATGGAAGCAAACAGAGAATACAAGAAAGTGGTTGGAGGCAAAACAAGAAAGTGGTTGGAGGCAGACTAGGTATAAGGGAAAGCAGGGAAAATACAATTGCACTAAGGTATATTACAGCAAGAAAAAGGAAGAAGTAGTGACAGAAGAGCAGAGTTTTGCATCCGGAGAAGAGATAAAGCAGGAAACACCCAGGTAACAAAACAACAATGGTATCACATAACTTTCGAAATTTGACAAGGTCGTGGAGCGATGTGAGTAGTTGTCATTGTTGGACAATGTTGTGAATGAATAGGTCAATTGATTTTTAATGGTTTTGGGGGAACAGATTGTTCATTAGTCTCGAGTAGAAGAAGGTAGGTATTTTGGTGGCCAACATAGGGGAGGATAGGTGAGGAAAACATAGTGCGCCAAGTGTTTGTAAAATCGTGTGAATGGGATGGGAAATTGCTTGGGTAATAATATAACAAGAGTACTGGTTGTCTCTATGAATTTCTTATAGATTTTGTTGATTAGCAGTGCTGCGTGCAGATTATACTTTATGTGTGGTTTGTACATACAATTCATGGCAACATACAAAGTGAAAGAAAAAGTATTACAAAGATAATTACCTTAAAAATGCCTCTTACAGCATGTTATATAAGAGACATTTCACATGAACAAATAATGACGCGGAGTAAAATAACATGACACTCAGATTGGTAGACACATTGCAGAGAAAAAAGTTACAAGTTTTTTTAGCTAGTGGGGTTGGACACCATGTTGAATAACTGTTACATGCAGTTAGTCAACAGTTACAGTAGAAGAACTGATATATAATATTTCGTGAGCATACTGTAAAATTGCTACCTATTATTTGTTAGTTAACTCGTATTTGCATAATCACAGGATAAATAGAAGAAGAGGTTAATTATTTGAAACTTGATAGTTAGGACAGCAGACGACAATCTGAACAGGGTAGACAGAATGAATAACATAGTTTTTAACTTGGCACACTCAATGTGGAAAAAGATTACAAGTTTTACTTTGCTAGTGTGCGTGGACATGAAGGTGAATAACTGTAACATGCAGTGAGTTAGCAATTACAATATAAGAACTGCTCTGTAAAATTTTGTAAATATAACTGTGAAATTGGTACCTCCTGATTGTTACATTAACTCATATTTATAGAGTAGGACAAGAAATAGAAGAAGAAGTTAATCCCATCAAACTTGATAAATAAGTGAGAGTAGATTGTAAGTGGAATTAGCGAGACAGAATAATTAACCTACTGTTAATTTTGACAAACAGAGTGTGAAAAATAAGGTACAAGTTTTCATAACTATTGTTACTAAGATTTGAAAGTGATTGAAAGTGATATATTATTTATGTTAGTATTTTGTAATGCATTAAGAATAAGTGGAGAAAGCATAATGGAATTGAAGTGCAATTGTCTGTGTAAAACTCCAGTTTAAATGGACAGATGCTCTGATCTCTGAAAGGGATGCATTGGAGATTAAGAATCTTGGGGCTTATGGAAAAGGAAAACTGGTAAAATGTTATTTATTGTTTACCTCATTTCATATAAAAAGTATTGGTGTATGTATTACGTGGCTTTGTTATTGAAATGATTGGTTTAATTTGATATTAAAGGTTGGACGACATAATCCAGAAGAGAATAATATGGTGCGTGGCGTACTGAACTACCCCCTGATTTGGTAAGGATGATGATGAACAGCGGGCATGCCGATATCGGTGTAAATGGGTCTGTTCCATGGTTAACGAAATTTATTGTTTGGTTTGACGTAATTACTGCGTATTATTGTCAACATTATGGGTCATTGATAGGCCTATCAGCTTGTAACTACATACAGTTATAGTTAATATATGAAACCAATCCCAATATTACATTGAACAAATAAGTTATCTTGAATTAAGTCACATGCATGTAAATACATAAATGTAGTGATCTTTTGGATGATCATATTATAAATAAATGAAAACTCAATTTTGGCGGTGACCATTTTATTTATTACCATAGAACTTACAGTTATAGAACCTATGCCAACAGTACAAATGTTAAATTTATAACTTTCACTTAGATGTACTATTGTATATGCGTGTATTGTATTCCATTCTGGAGAGCATGTGGCTCATTTATGGATTGGTAATGTCGTCATGTAACTGCAAGTTGAATTAAATGAGCTGTATAACATTGATGTTAGTAGGCATACTGTCATAACACACCAATGTTAGCTGCATATGAAGCGGACCTGACAAACTGAATTGAGCATAATAATTAAGTGTGACTTTATTCAAGTTACATCCAGATAAGCCTAATGTTATGTTAAGCCAATTGGAAAGTTACAGTGTGTTTGAAAAATTGTTAGTTACATTGTGTTTAAAAACTGTTACAAAATAATTATTGAAAAGTTACAGTGTATTTGAAAACTGTTATCAAAAAAATTATTTGGGAAGTTACAGATTGAAAATTAATACAAAACTCCGTATTTGACTATTTGTTGACAGTGTGTTTATAGGTTGTTACAAAATAGTTATTAAAAAGTTACAGTGTGTTCGAAAACTATTACAAAATAGTTATCTGGGATGTTACAGTTTGAAAATTAATACAAAACTCTATATTTGAAAACTGTTAGTTACGAAGTGTTTGTAAGTTGTTACAAAATAGTTATTGAAAAGTTGAATGTTATTGAAGACGGCTACAAAATACTTAATTGGGAAGTTAGAGATTGAAAATTAATACATAACTCCATATTTGATGATTGCATGTTACAGTGTGTTTGTAGGTTGTTACAAAATAGTTATTGAAAAGTCACAGTGTGTTTGAAAACTGTTACAAAATAGTTATTTTAGCAGTTACAGTGTGATCCATACAACAGAGCACATATAAACTATGGGGTCCATATAGCAGACCATATATAAATTTGAACCCAATATGGGGTCCATACATGTCACGTTTGGACCCAAGAATAGCATTCGTAGTTCAAAATTTGTTATACAGAGCACATATAAAGTTAGTACATGTGCATTGTTATACAACATCGACTCGAACATGTCGACTAGCAAACATAGCTGTATAAAATTTGTTTACATTATTATCATAACAGAGATCAAAACATATGCGGCCTTAGTTACACTAGCATTTCTGTATCTTTAACAACAAAATCGACTGGGATTTCATACGTACTCATTTTCACAGCCAATATTAGTTGTTAGTTTACATCTTCTAACGCCGCATATTACCACTCGAGAAGATAGAGTTGCCATGAATGAATGGCCATGATTTGTTACAAAAAAATCCATGACTACTTTTTAATGCAAACTGAGTAATTATAGTTATTATTTGTTTCTAAATTGACCTTTTACAATGACCACTTTACCCTAAACGTTGAACCCAATTAAGTTGAATGTTTGGTGAATGTTACAATTACGTGGTAACTCCGTCCAAATTTTAAGTTTAGATTTTAGGACACCTACTCTTTTAATACAACAACTTTCTTTACATAATATTTGCTTCTAAATATACTTTTATTACGAACGCATACCCTTTTTTTGTTGAAGCAAGTAGGACCATTTTGTGGTATATCACGAGCGCATATATCACGACATATCACGAACGCATATATCACGATAGTTATTTGTTGTGGTATTCTATGAAATATATCATAATCATAAAGAAGCACGTTCAATGGTATTGTAAAAATGTTAATTTTCAGTCAATTTTATAATTTCTTAACAACTTTATACAATCCATTACAAAACAATTGATGACTACTAACACTGAACATGATTACAATTGTAACCCACTTGTCTAAGTTTGAACAGAGTGAAACATTGAAGGTGCCTGTCCAGACACATGAATAACTTATAATAGCTTATTAACTGCTTGTAACGTAGATATGCAGCATTCCCAACCAGACCGACATAGAGGTCCAACAACAAATGTTCTTCGAAAAACACCGCAAATCTCGTTCAAGATAACTAATGTATGAAAATAAAAAAAATCTAGTCAGTTACAATCAACATGCACTAATTCATTTCAACATTGTAGATTAAAAGAAACTGATAATAGGGAAGCGATTGAAACTGAACAATATCTTCAACAGAGAAGTACTAACATCAATAAATGAGGTCAACTTGGTGAATGGATAATCGGAACTAAATACACGTAATGGAACATACGGTTAATAATATACGATGTCCAAGATATCCAATTAACAATACTACATAAATATGTGATGTAACGATAAAAGTTTGTCACCTACGGTGATGGTGAAAATACATGATATGCATCAATATCACAGTGTATTGAAATTGTCGCACGCTCCTCCTACATTATATAATATAACTATTCAATTGTCAATAAATCATTACCAGTGCCTATATTGCTCACTTCAAAAGCTAAATTGGACTAGACATTATAAAAAAATTATATATCAAATCATTAAGATATCTCTGACGGAGTTATGTTTGAAAAAAATAGAAAATTTGGGTGCATCCATTCTGTAGGGACTGTCACAGGAGGCTCCTGATTAACCAAACGGTGGACCTTCGGATAATACAAAATAATATGTCATAAAAGCGAGCATACGTTAACTACATAATATACATGCGTTGAAGCGTTCAGGTGTCCACCATTACAATAATAAAAAAGTAGTTTTACGATACGAATAACAATGTCTTTATTTTTTCAACTAAATGTATGCATACCATTTCACTTTTCTCGATTTCGGGAGCAACGGCGTTTAGAGGACCATTCACTGACTGACTCCTTGAATGCATCTATGAGTTTTGAATGGCTCTTACATTGTATAAGACAGACGAAATAGGTATGTCAGGCGTAACAAAATTATCACATAATATAACATCCATGTAACTAATTATGTCGTTAGAAACATCTAAATAAAAGCTAAAGCCATGAGCATCACCTCTTAACATATTCAGGTGGAATTGTCTTTATGCCTATGGTATCAAACACCTTCAACGCGTGCCTACACAAAATTCCTTCATTCTCATATTTTTTACAACTACAGCGTATATTTAGGTCATTCCGATTAAATACCACTATTCTTTCAGATCCTCCATTATACCTCATGATCGCAAACTCCACAAACATCCCTACATCTTGTTGTTTTGATATAATCAAAGTTGTTGACTCGCCATATTCATTTTGGAATGCAACAAATACTGTTAGTGAATACATCTCTGCTGCATGCACAAGTATAGGTGTTTGCCTCAACCCAATCATGGACAGTTTTTGCCTTATTTTATGTTCTGCGATGAGTTCATTATGTCTCTTATCATCAACCACTCGATTGAAATGATTAAACAACTACACAAGGTCGTGATCCAGTTTCAATGTGCAACTCATGGTTATGCTCTAAGACAAGGTCATGCACACGGTACTTCATTGTCCTTCTAAACAACACGATAACCATTTTAGCTCCACACCTGTTTTCGTCGGCGCTCGTGCCCTCTTTGGCATCATATCACCTTCGTACTTGCGCTTCACACCTTTCTTGCAGCAACTATATCTCCTAGACGTGGTCACGCCGTCTTTGTCTTAATTTAAATAGTCTTTGCATACACTAAAATTCATTTTAGAGGTATATTTATTGTAAAACTTGTACGCATCCTCTTCACTGTTGTACTCTATTCCTAACTCAAGGGTCCCATCTTCTGTCAATTTGCTGCAATCCATTACTTTTGCTCCTACCAATTATGTATCAAATACCCTAATTTGCAATACTTCATGAATAGTATGTACATAAACTACAACATAAATGTATATTACCATTCATAATGTATTATAAATCACACATTACTTGTACACCAAATCCTATTATTACGCTTATGAATATGATTAATTATTCACATCACTTTACTTTGACTCTAAGACAACGGCATTATCAATGTACAAATACAACTCCATGTACACTAAGTTATACGGACTGTAATATGTTGGTCACACAATGTAAGTCTTTTTTAACTGTATGTACATCCACTCTGATGATTATATTTAGATTCTAGGTTCCTTAAGTCACTGGACCTTATGTCATTCGTTAATTATATAAGCCTAAACCAACTCCGCATTTTATACTATTTCTACATTTTGAGGGCCAAACAAGTATTTGAAACAAGTATTTTCTATTCATTGTAATATATTTCTTACATCATGTAATTTATTTACAACACTAGGAACACCCATTTATTATTCACATCTATTTGCCTCTTTTTCTCTACTTCACCTCATTCAACTCTACACCTCCATTTTATACACACTGCATGGTCCGGAGAAGGGCAAACTAAGATTGTATAATGAGCATGGACCAACTACTAGATGCACAATGATTCATACCAATTGTAATGTGGTGGCTATAACCTGTAACTTATTTACAACAGGATGTACATTCATTCACTTGTTACATGTGACTTTGTTTCTCTCATCTTTCCCAAATTCGCTTGATGTTTTACTTCAATACATACCCCTGGGTTTTCGGATAACTACTATCTCATTGTAGTCCATCACTGAAAAATTGAATGCTCACACACACACACATACGATACAAATTCACTATTCTTCACAACCAATATTATGTTTTTATTGACTATAATTTCATCCCTAAACCCTAAACCGATGTGCATTGGGTGACAAATGATTGGCCACAGTTGAAGACGATGGTTCAGTCACGTTATCTTGGTATGCTAATACGCTTTATGTTTCACCGAACTCGGAGAGCACAGTTACTTCTGCTATTAAGTTGCATGACTGAACCAAGTTCGTCAGATGATGAATTTTCTCTGTTTGCTTTTACCTTCACTTTGCTTCTTGTTTGCTTCTAATAGTTTGCTTCATAATACTTTGCTTCACGACCTTCAGATTGCTTCATAATAGTTTGCTTCACAACCTTCACTTTCAACCAAGTTTGCTTCAGTTTCCTCACTCTTTGCTTCCTCTGTTAGCAAACAGTTCGGTCGTGCAACCACTCTCCAGTCGTTTGCTTCCTTGGTTCAGTCGTTTGCTTCTGCTATTAGGGACTCGGAGAGCACCCTTTTCGGTCGGTTTTGTTTTGTGCGGTTATTTCAAATTTTCAACTTTCAAAATTTCAACTCTTCCGTTTGCTCCGTCTGTTACCGTTTGGGCTAGTGCAATTTTTTTTTCCGAGCACCCATCATTTTTTAGCCTTCCTGACATGGTTATTTCTAGTCCTCACGGTTGTGTTTGTGAGGGGACCGTCCCTGCCCCGTATCCGTAGTTTGCATGCATTAGGATAGGTGTAAGACATGTGTCATTCATATTTTTTTTTTCATTTTTTTTCCCTCTCACACTCCCTGCTTCACCCTAAAGCATACCTTAGGGTTTAAGCTTGCAATGAATTAAAATGCACTTGAACACATAAGTTACAACAAAAGCTATTAAACATGTAATTAAATCGATAAATAAGTAACATGATACGGTCGAATTTCTAATTAATTTTTGAAGAGTATTTATATAAATTGTTGGATTCTCACACTACAAACTTCTTTTATTCACTTCTCAAGTGGTAAAAACAATTAAACACTTAAATTCATCAATAATAAAGTATATATAAAATTAAAATAAAAACATGAAAGTTACACAAAATATTCAGGTCCTCGCACTCTCCCCCTTTAAAAGAATTTCGCCTCCAAAATTCCTACCTCTATTCGCAAAAGTTCAGGATGTTTCTTCAAATTGATCATAGCCTATCTCACACTAACTCTCAGGAACAATTATCCCATTTCAAAGTCAACATTGTATCATTGGTTCTCAAAATAGTCAAAGCGACAATATCTTCAAATGCATTTGCAAGTCCAATTACTCCATCAGTAATACTAATCAAAAATTCCTTAGTAAATTGTAAATCTACTACGTCTGGTACCAAAATAATAAGGCATATAAAATCATGAAATTTACACAAAATATTCAGGTCCTCACAATCTCCCCCCTTAAAAGAATTTCGCACTCGAAATTCCTACATACCTTTATTCGCAAAAGTTCAGGATGTTTCTTGAAATTGATCATAGCCTATCTCACACTAACTCTCAAGTACAATTATCCCATTTCAAGGTCAACAATTTATCATCGACTCTCAAAATGGTCAAAGCGACAATCTCTTCAAATGCATTTACAAGTCCAATTAGCCCATCAGTAATACTAATAAAAAATTCCTTAGTAAATTGTAAATCTACTATGTCCGATACCAAGTCAAATAGTATGATCATTTCCTAAATACATCAATACGTCATAAGTATTCTAAATAAATTCAAACATTTCATACATTGGGTTTTCTAATAATTTAACAAATAGATATATTTATCCTATTGGACATTAGCCCCAAATAATCCTCCAATAAAGTTTAAGGAACCACAATTTCATCGAGAACTCATATATAATTACTTGCAAATGGCAACATACTAATCACATGGTAGATTTGTCAAACTTATCTCGTCTCAAGTTGAAAACTTTCCTCACGATTTAAAGCTATTTACAGCTACATAGTCCTTATGTAAACTACTATTTTACTCAAATTCTAGGTCTGAAAACCACATTTTTAGGTAAGAGATGGCATATAATCCATTTACCATTGAAGGACTGGTAAAATTATTTGTTTTAAAATGGATAATTTTCACTAATCTTCAAGATCTCACTATAGCCTCTTCACCTTTAGCTCTCAAAAGCTAGCCTTGGTCTCTTCGATTCTACTTCCCCAAATTCAATCGTGATTTCTAATCACATCATACTACAATATACTAAATCCTTTCCAATTTCCAAATACACCATTGAATGAAATAATTGGTACTCGGGTACAAGAATCCAAAAATAGGATAATTCATAACTCAAACTGGTCAGTCTCAAGAGTAAATCAACCATATTTGGAATTCCTACCCGGCATACAATTCTAATTTCCTCAAGTATCATGATAAAGTAGATACTCAGGGAAATTATCATGATACTTGGGGAAATAGGATAAATTCCTGAAAATTTATCATGATACTTGGAGAAATTAGAATTGTACGTCGGGAAGGAATTTCAAATGTGGTTGATTTACTCTTGGAACCGGCCGATTTGAGTTGTGAATTATCCTATTTTCGGATTCTTGTACCCAAGTACCAAATATTTCATTCAATGATGTATTTGTAAATTGGGAAAGATTTAGTATATTGTATTATGATGTGAGTAGAAATCACGATTGAATTTGGGGAAGTAGAACCAAAGAAACCAAGGCTAGCTTTTGAAAGCTAAAGATGAAGAAGCAGTAGTGAGATCTTGAAGATTAGTGCAAATTCTCCATTTTACGATGAATAATTTTACAAGTCCTTCAATGGTAAATGGATTATATGCCATCTCTTGCCTTAAAATGTGATTTTCAGACCTAGAAATTGAGTAAAATAGTAGTTTAAGTGAGGACTATGCAGCTGTGAATAACTTTAAATCGTGAGGAGAGTTTTCAACTTGAGGTGAGATAAGTTTGACAAATCTACCATGTGATTAGTATGCTACCATTTGTAAGTAATTATATGTGAGTTCTCGATGAAATTATGGCTCCTTAAACTTTATTGGAGGATTGTTTGGGGCTAATGTCCAATAGGATAAAGATATCTAGTTGTTAAGTTAGTAAAAAACCCAATGTATGAAATGTTTGAATTCATTTAGAATACTTAAAAGCCATTTATGTATTTAGGTAATGATCATACTATTTAAGTGGGTATCGGATGTAGTAAATCTACAGTTTACTAAGGAATTTTTTATTAGTCTTACTGATGAGATAATTGGACTTGTAAATGCATTTGAAGAGATTGTCACTTTGATTATTTTGAGAGTCAATGATGCATTGTTGACTTTGAAATGGGATAATTGTACCCGAGAGTTAGTGTGAGATAGCCTATGATCAATCTGAAGAAACATCTCGAACTTTTGTGAATAAAGGTAGGAATTTCGATGACGAAATTCTTTTAAGGGGGGAGAATGTGACGATCCAAAAATTCTGTGCAAATTTCATGCTTTTATTTAATTTTTATATGCCTTATTATTGATGAATTTAAATGTTTAATTGTTTTTACCACTTGAGAAGTGAATAAAAGAAGTTTGTAGTATGAGAATCCAAAATTTATATAAATACTCTTTACATTTTAATTAGAAATTCAAACGTGTCATGTTACTTATTTATCGATTTAATTACATGTTTAACTGCTTTTGTTGTAACTTTAGTGTTCAAGTGCATTTTAATTAATTGCAAGATTAAACCCCAAGGATGTAATATTAATTAGACAAGAAACTAGTGGGTATAATCCCACCAGTAATTTAGGTCTGGGTATATTTTTATTTCTCCCATTAGTTATTTGGAATTGCATTCAATCCCACCAGCAAGTTAGGCTTGGGGAGCATTTTCATTTCTCTCTCTAGTTGTTTTGACTTGGGTACAATCTCACCAGCAAGTTAAGCCTGGGGTGCATTTTCATTTCTCCCGCTAGTTATATGAGTTCAGATCTAATCCCACTAACAAATTAGGCCTAGGGTGCGTTTTTATTTCCCCCGCTAGTCATTCAATCTCAACTCTAATCCCACCAGCAAGTTAGGCCTGGGGTGCATTTTCATTTCTTTCTCTAGTTGTTTAGATTCAGGTCTAATCCCACGAACAAGTTAGCCCTAGGGTGCATTTTCATTTTTCCCGCTAGCTATTTGGAATTGGGTCTAATCCCACCAGTAAGTTAGGTTTAGGGTGCATTTACATTTCTCCCGCGAATTGTCTAAATTCGAGTCTAACCCCAGCAGCAGTTTAGGTTTAGGGTACATTTTTATTTTCCTACTAGGCGTTTGGGATTGGCTTCAATCCCACTAAACAGTAAAGATTCATAAATGACCATTTAATTTATTGTTGGCGAGTCTCAGCGCCCACTGCACACCCTTCTATTCCCTTTCTTGGAGCATAATTATGTCTCTTCATGCAACCTTTAATTTACTGTTGGTAAGTCTCAACTTCCGCCGCGAACTTTTCTATCTCCCTTCTTTGCAATTACCTTTGATTTACTGTTGACAAGTCTCTGCGTCCACCACGCACCCCTCTATCCCTCTTCTTGGAGTATAATCGTATTCCTCCGCGTCCCATTTTCTTTATTATGCAGACTTTCTTTATAGGTTTTGTTTAGTAATTGCGCTCCATCACGCATTATATGTTTGTTTATTCAGAAATTCTAAGAGTTCAGATTGTTTTGTTCTGCAAAGATCCTAAATGGATAATGCACTTGTTTCATCATAGTTCATTTGCATTTGAACTATATTTAACCTGATTCTTAAGAATGAGATATGTAGGCAGCTCTATACGAGTTCGATAATGTCTCTTGCAACGTCATTACATCGTTTTATTCAATAATTTTTTAACTGGGTGTTCGTTTGTTTTTTTAACTCACGTGCAACCAGAAGAGATAGGTAAATAATTTGGTGTATACGTTTTTATCTTGAATTTCTTCGAAACTTTAGCCAAAGAGGGACAAGCTGCAGACACCAAATTTTTGTTAATTTTAATATTTTAGGTTGTAGACACCAAATTTTTTTTAATGTTAATATTTTCTTGAATTTTTATCTATTTAATAGGTCATTTACTTTTATGATTTTAATGTGAATTTTCTTATTTTGTAGGTTTGTCTTAAAAAAAAGGAAAAAATATTCTCTAATCATTTTTTTCCAACTAATAACTATTCACCCACTACTACGCTCAACCATCCCAAGTTTTTCTTTTTCTCAAACAAACACAATTCTCTCTCTCTCTCCCCCCCCCCCAACAATCCCCTCTCTATTTCTTAAACACACCAACTCACACAACTCTTTGTCCCTTCTTTTCTCAATTTCTCACAAGACACACATACACTATCACACACTTACACACAAGCTCTTTCATTTCTCTTGACCGTTGCACACAAACACACACACATCACCACTTCCTTTCCTTCACATACAAAACAACACACGGAACAAAAAAAACACCCAAGGGAGCAGAGGAAAAAAGTTATTGCTGCAAGAGCCATTGCCATCATTGAGCTCATCCAACTTACCCAAAAAGGATTATAGGTCAATATCCTCTCATCTTACTTACTTCTTCAAAAGGAAAGTATCCCCATTATCCTTTGAACTCTGATCATGTGATTTTATGTGCTCCTATGTGTTTATATGTTTTTATGGAATTCTTTTATTTATTCACTTTAAGTTCATATTTATTTTTATGTCTATTTAATATATTTTTTGTAATTATTTGGGGATACTTAAATATCTCAAGATGTAATAGATAAGTAATATTTTTTATTTTTCTTTCCTTTTTACAAAAATTGTAATTAAATAAACAAATATAATAGGTAGGGTTGATAGATTTATTTTATTATACTTTTCATTTTAGATTATAGTTAGATACCTAAGTGTAATAGATTAGTTAGACAAATTTATTTTCTCATATTTTTCCTTTTAAATTGTAGTTAGGTCCCCTGCTGTAATAGATAGATTTTTGTGTGTTTATGTGTTTTACATGCTTATGTGTTTTACCTGTTTTTCTTAGGATTTTGCATCTAAATGTTATGGTTATATGTTATGTGTTTTATGTGCTCTTATGTGTTTACTTACTTTAATTCATGATTTATTTGTTATATTATATTATGAACGCATAATTTCGCTCTACTAGTCCAACGCTAGTTGTTGCCCTTACTCACTTTCTTACTAGTCCAACACTAGTGATGATTTTTAGAAATGGATTAGTCTAATGCTAGACCCTTAGGTCATCCACGCATTAAGTTCATCTTTTGTGTGTCATTCATTGCATATTCATGTATTTTTCCTATTTCAGGCAACTTTTTCTCATTTATATGATACTTTCTCTTATATTATTCTTTTATTCCTATATACATGAGTCATATCATTTAGATTCGCATTTTATTTAAAAAATTAAAAAAATAAGTTAGTTCATTTGCCTGCTTATGTTAGAATAGTCACTTTTCGAATATGGGAAATAGGTAATTATAGTTTTTTAGTTTAAATATCCCATTACTCCCTTTATAAGAAAGAAAATTATGTCACAAGTTTTTGTCTTTCATACCCATTTTGTTGCATTCTTTTTTCTTTAACCACTTATATCTATATATAAAATTTAATTTTCTTTTCTTTAAATCTTATTTTTGCATGCTCGTGACCCTTTCAAGAAATTGTTTTGGGGTTCGCAATTATTGCGATTGGTACCATTAGATCTTGAATGGACATTTTGCTTCTTTTCTATATATTTTTGGGTAAAATACATAAAACCCCCATGTGATTAAGGAAATTGACATGAAACCTCCTCATTGTTTAGAAACACCCACTTAACCCCCATGTGCTTTGGACTTCTTTGGATTTTACCTGCTGACCGGCTGGAAAGCCGGTAATACTATGAAAAACTAAAAATACCTTCATATATAATATGTGGAAAGTTACAGATGCAATTAGTCAATCTGGAGCGGACTTCTGAAAATGAGAGAGAAACCCTAAACCTACAACGAAGAAAAAGGTGACTGTATCGCTAAGCGGTGTGAGTTATGGTGAAGATCGATCGGGCTTGAGCTACATTTCATGTTTTGGAGAGAAACCCTAAACCTACAGTCAAGAAGAAGGTGTTTGTGTGCTGCAGATAGGTCAACAACATTAGACAACATCGGTCGGCGTTTCTGTGCAGATCGGTCGAGAGTCGCAACACATTGAGCATAGTTATTAACCAGGTAAAAACATATCTGAACCTTAGGCATTAGACGAGTTGATTTTTTTGATGGCAGGTGTTTTAGTAGTAAATTGGGGATATTTTGAAACTTGGTAAAGGAACCACCATTGTCAGTTTTGGCTTAGTCAGAAGTTTCTCCGACAATGTTTATGGGAATTTTTTTTAAAAATTTGGTAAATATTGCAAAATGTCAGTTTTGGCTTGGTCAGAAACTTTTCCGACAAACTTCCGACAATGTTTGTGGAAAAATTTTTGTTTAAATTGCTAAATACGCAAAATGTCAAGGTTTGGCTTAGTTAGAAGCTTTTCTGACAATCTTTGGGGGAAATTTTTAAAAAAATTGCAATATACTACAAAAAATATAGGTCTTTTTGGAGTAATCAGAACTACTGTGGTCCATACTGGTATTGATTATGTTTTTATCCTTCTAGATAAATGTGTTGATGTTGATTTTTTTTTTTTGAAATTGAGCGTATGAAATATTGCCTGTCCTTTTTGATACATCTGAAAAGCAAATGAGTAAATGAATCTCTATTTTTTGACACATCTGAAAACGAAATTAGTAAAATAATCTCGGTTACTTTGGGTTAGGTGCATAAGAATGGGAGATAATCCGTGGCAGACCATAGACATACACATGCATTATGGTGGATATTTCAAATGGAAACCGAGAATTAGATACACTAGTGAACACGTGAGGGTATTTTGTGGATGGGACCCTGATGAATTATCTGTATTTGAGTTTCAAAAAATGTACCAAACAATTGACCACGGCGTAACAAATATGAATTTCTGGTACTCCATTCCCTTTCATGACCTTGATATTGGTGTGGTTCCCATCAAAGATGATGTTGACATCGAATTATTGACAACATGTTATGAGGGGCTTACAGAAATGCACATATATGCTGAGAGGGGACCTGATCCCATTGAAATTGTGTCCCCGGAAGGAAAATTACTGTACAAGAGAGTGACTGGTGATGGCGTACTTACACTTCCATATCATGATGGCTGGCAGGCTGAGATTAGTTCGTCCTCAGCTGTTAAAGGTAGGGATGAAATTGACCCTTTAGTAATTGGGAATGAGGATAATAATGACAATCCACACATTAACTGTAGAGCAAAAGACATCTGTGAAAAAGAGTCAACACAAATAGAGTCGAATCCAGCTTTTGTGGGACCACATAGAGAGAAAATACATGATTCTGGTAACAACTCCAAGAGAAAGAAGGCAACAAATGATAAAAAAGCTAAATCGTAAAGAGTAAAGTTAAGTGCAAGGAAGTCAGTCAGGCGGTTATTTAAAGACAAAGAAGAGGGTGATATATTCTCAGAGCCTCGGCAGTCTCCTATAAGGAAGTCAACAGAAGAAACAACACAAGCAGAGAGATATCCAACATCAGAGCAGACTGATTGTAGGGGAGAAAGAACAGTTCATGAAGGCGGAGAAGAAGATGAAGTCATACCAGATTATTCAGATCTTCCTGACTGGCTAAGAGAAGCAGTAGACCTGCCTGAAGATGATGACATATTTGCAAGTTTACATGGTCGAGGATCAACACAGGCATCTATAAATGTTGGATCTGCAAATTCGGTTGGTATTGGTTCAAAGCAGCAACAAGAAAATCAGCAAGCAAAAGCATCAAAACAAGCTGATTTAAATGAAAATCAACAGCAACAAGAAAATCAGCAACCAAAAGATACACCAGAAACTAATTTGGGACAACATCAACAGCAAACCCAATTCAAAAAACAACATGAAGATTCAAGAAGTCAGCCAACATCAGGGAGGGATGATTGATGTCATGCCAATGAGCAGGAAGAGGACTGGAATAAAGCAGTAGAGGATGATGAAAACCTGTTTGACAGAGGAATAAGATCTGATGATGAAAGCATCCCTGTCTACAGTTACTTCAATGCGGATGAAGAGTTTAGGAAAGAGCACTTTGAACTAAAGGTTGGCCATAAATTTACTAACTTCTATAAGTTTAGAGAGGCCTTGGTGAAATGGGAAATTAGATAGGGATATGAGCACAACTACATCAGAAATGAAGGCTCTCGAATAACAGCTAAATGTGCAAAGGGGTGCAGTTGGAGGATTCATGCAAGCAGAATCCAGAAAACAAAGACATTTATGATCAAAACTCTTAAGGGAGAGCACCATTGTGGCAGGGATTACAGCAATCGACATGCCACTTCAACATATCTGAGTAATAAATTTCAAGCTAAAGTGAGGGATGATTCTGGATGTAGTATTCCTGGCATAGTGAATGAGACAAGAAGATTATTTATGCTAGACATTTGTCAAAAAAAAAGCTGCCAGAACAAAGCAAAAAGCATTAGAGGCACTTAGGGGCAATGACATGGAGCAATGCCACAGACTTTAGGATTATGTAGCTACTGTTAAAAATTTCAATCCTCATAGTCATATTTCATTGCAAATTGATAGGCGAAATGTTAAGGAAAGAGCTACATTTCAGAGGATATATTATGGTTTAGGTGCTTTGAAAAATGGTTTCCTAGAAGGATGTAGACCTATCATAGGATTAGATGGCTGCTTCCTCAAGAGTCCCTTTGGAGGTCAGCTACTTACAGCCTTGGGTAGGGATGCCAATGAAAATATGTTCCCTATTTCCTTTGCTGTTGTTGAGGTAGAGAATTACGATAGTTGGAGTTGGTTTTTGCGGGAATTAATCAGCCAAATTGGAAGAGGAAACAAAAGAGTGGCTTACACTTTCATTTCGGATAGGCAAAAGAGTCTTGTCTATGCAATTGAAGAATTGTTTCCTGAATCAGAGCACAGATTCTGTTTGAAACATATGTTCGAGAACTTCAAACAAAGATTCAAGAATCAAGACCTTAGAGACATGTTTTGGAAAGTTGCTGCAGCAGCAAACATGCCAGAGCATGAAACTGCCCTAGCAAATCTTGCAAGGGCTGACCCACAGGAAGGTGACAAGCTAACAGCGGCGGAATGGTTCAAACGGTTGCCTCCAAAATTATGGTCCAATGCTCATTTTAGTATAGTTTGTAGGAGTGACACTTGCGTTAACAACATGAGTGAGTCATGGAATAATTACATTCTAAAAGCTAGAGGGGAGCCAATAATTACAATGCTGGAGTGGATTCGGAGGAGATTAATGCAAAGGTTGCTAACCAAACGGGAGGGCATGCTGAAACATAGTGGCACTTTATGTCCAAACATTTATGAGAAGTTGGAGAAGCTTAAGATAAATGCAAGAAATTGTGTTGCGGTTTATGGAGGAAATGGGAATTTGGAAGTTGATGGCTATAAAAGGACAAATGTTGTCAATTTGGAGATGAAAACATGTACCTGTGGTCATTTTCAGCTTAGTGGCATTCCTTGCGTGCATGTGGTTGCCTGCATTCAGAGTAGAAAGTTGAAATTTGAGGACTATGTTGATGGTTGTTACCATAGGGAGGTATATTTAAGGGCCTACAACTTCACAATTGGTTCCGTTCCTTCGAAGCAGTTCTGGGTAGATAGCAAAATGCAATATTTGAACCCACCATTGGTGAAAAGACAGCTTGGTAGGCCAAAAAAGCAGAGGAAGAAGGGTCCAGAAGAGCCTACAAATCAGCAAAAAGCAAGTAGGAAAGGTCTTGCAGTTTACTGTCGGAGATGTTTGAAATCTAGACATAACATACGAACTTGCAAATCAGCGATTCACCCTAAGTCTAAACTTTACAAAGTAATGTAACATTTTACATTCTACTGCCACTATGGTTTAGTGTGTTTTGTTGCTACTTATACACTCATTAATTTCGATTTGAACTGTAGGCACCTAAAGTTGGTCCAACAGCTTCAAATGCAACATCTGTAACTTCTGTATCTCAGGCTAGTGTCTCAAGTACTACTGCTACTACACTTTCATAGGTACTAAAAAGTAATTATCTATTTTTGGGTGCTGGAATATACTTACATACATACTAACCATGAGAACTTACATACAGGAGCCAAATCAGCCTATAAGTGGTGCTAACTAAGAAAGCCAGCAAAGTAGATCCTCAAAGAGAAAGCAACCAGCTGCAACTGCAAGGATGTCAAGGCTGCAACATTGTGGCTCCAAGAGATCAAGAAAATGAATTGCTATTTTTTCGATTTTATTGTTTGAATGTAATGGTTATGCCAAGTAGAATATATCGATTTTATTGGTTGAATGTACTGATACCATTATGGTATGGATGTTGCAATATTTTTCATTGTATTCAGATTTTTGGCTGTCTTTTGGTTGACTGATACTCTCATGGATATTGTACTCAGATTTTTTGGCTATGTTTTGGTTGATTGTGGCTATCTTTTGGTTGACTGATGCCATTGTGGTATTGTACTCAGATTTGATGGCTATGTTTTGGTTAACTGTGGCATTTGTGACTGTATTGCTATGCTGGTGAACCTTTTGGCCATGTTGTGGTAGGATACCAATGGGGTATGATTGTGGTAATATGTCACGTTTTTGTGTTTATGAATGGCAATATTACTAGCCACATATTTTATGATTTATCATATCTAGTTGTGGTAATATGGATGGCAATATTACTGGCCATATCTTTGCTGAAGATGATTAAATCTGTCAAGTGTCCTGAATAATAATTGTTGGTTATATCTTTGCATCTGATGACTTAATCTAACAACTTCATTGCATTTAAATGGGTATTTCAGGGTCTTTCAATGTCCTGAATAAAAGCAGGTTTTTTCAATGTCTTCAACAAAGGCAGCTTCATTCGCTCATTTATAATTGAAACATGAAAATCAACTCCAGATTGAAACCAGGATGTGATTTTTGCATTGCAATTTGTCCCAACTCCAGATTCTATTACACTACTTTTACATTACAAATTTTGCCCAAACTTCATCTCATACATATAACGACCAGTGACAAAAGAGACACAAGTACAGTCAGCATCATCATCATCTTCATCAGCCCCATCGTTGCTTCGACATTGTGAATCTTCGATTGTAATCCCATAATGATGTTATAGTTATTACTTTCCATTCCTTGCCTAGACATGATAAATCTTTCAGCTGTTGCAGGTCCAATTGGTGAAACCCCTTCCACGTATGGACTTTGGCAGGATGATTCATTAGTGCCTCCCTCTTTACTAATTGGGTTGCAGCATGCCCAAAATGAACAAGCACCAGTTTCACATACATAATACAACATACCTTTTGATGGTTTTTCAGATTCTACTACCTTAATCTTTGCTTTATTGTTGCAGAAATATCACCGGTTTTGGTACCTTAGGTCCCTCGATCCACCGCCAAAATTTTGGGAGCTTGACATTTTTTGGTTCTCCCTTGAAATGATAGCTGATTTAGCCCTTCCAAAGCTCTTTTTTTTTCATCCAAAGCTGCGTTACTCTTTACGTTTTTGGGTCTTCGTTTTGCATCTCTCTGTCGAATTTTCTCATTTGCAGAACAACAATTATGGTGGGTTTCATTTGTAAGAGACATGGAGGGCAAAATTGGAATGAAACGAGTTTCTTCTAGCCACAAGTTACCATTAAGTCGCGTCAATATCACTCGCTAGCTTCCCAGCCGGTCAACAGGTAAAATCCAAAGAAGTCCAAAGCACAGGGGGGTTAAGTGGGTGTTTCTAAACAATGAGGAGGTTTCGTGTCAATTTCCTTAACCACATGGGGGTTTTATGTATTTTACCCTATATTTTTTTTAAGTTTAGTTTTGCATTCATAAGGAAACATCCAAGTGTGATACGTTTAAGGGTTAGATTAAGAAAAATTTTTATTAAATCTCGCAACTAGCTTAGACTATGTTAAAAGAGTGCCTTAAGTTTGATCTGATCGAACCTTTGCCTTCCCTTTCTTCAACTATAACTCCTGAACTCAATTTTTCTTATTTTCAAAGACCTGAAGTTGTAAACAAAAATTTTATTTCATTTTTATTTTTGGTCAAAAAAATTTTTATGTGACTTAGTACGTTTGAATTTAATACCAAGTGGTGACTCCTATTTTCTTAAAAATCCTTTTTAGACTAAATTTTGGGCTCAAACTGTCGCATTCTTTAAAGTTTCATTTTAGACCCTTTTTCACTTTTTTTTTAAATGAAAAACACATTTTTTGCAAAAACCTTTTTGTCGTAAAAAATAGGGAGCGACAAGCAACTAAAAAAATTTTCTTGCCATCTGTACGGTGAAGATCCATATAGACAAACTGAAAATCTTAAGAGATCTATTATGTTAATTCATGATTTTTCACTGTTAGAATGCACAATGATTACTTTTTCAAATATCGACTATTAACTAACCTTGGTATTAATTCTAGTACTAATTATGACTTACTTAGATTCTCTGTGATGGGTCAAAAAATGCAAGAATTTTTTTCATTTTTCTTTTCCTTTAAAATGGCATTTTTGTAGTTCATATTAAACTATGATCATTATCTTGAAATACTTACTAGTGTGTCATACAATCAATTTTCTAAAATTTCTTGAAATGTATAAAATCAAGAGTTCACCAGTATGAAATTGCATGTAACAACAAATAAAGAATAAACTTGTGATCTAACAATCAAAAATAATGCTAGGGAGGAATAATGGTAGCAAAAGAATAAAAGCGAGACATAAGTAGAGGATAGGATATATATGTAACATAAGTTTGCTATCTGGTTCGATAACGCCATAAGAGCACACAATAGTGGGTCGGGTGTTATTGTTTCCATGTAAGGGTAAATTTCTTCTACAAAATTATTGCAATTCAAAGGATAGTTGATAATTTAAAGCATTAATTAATATTGATTTACTTTCCTTTTTTGGTTTGCCTGTAGTATGCCTACAGGGCACCAAATAGAAATGAAAAAAAACATGTAATATAAGGAAGAAAATAATTAAGTGATTCTTTCCTTTTAACGGGGATCCTATGTGGCAATAAATAGATTAACAAGGAAATAAAAACTGAAAGAGTATTACTTTGAAATTATTTTCCGAGAAGTAGAGTGTTTTGGCCAAAAACTCCAATAAAACGATGTTGGGTTTCCTATGTGGTAGGTTACTAAATTAGTTATTCTCATGTCCTGTCATGGACGTCCTATGTTTCTGCCATGTGTATATATTACCTTAATTTATTTGGTCAGATTCAAATTTTTTTATTTTTGTTAGCAATAATTAATCCTAAACTTTTTCAAGTTTTAGGTGTAGCACTTTTTTTAGCAACAGTCTATTACCCACTTTGTTATCCTTAATTTACATTCTTACTATGTTTAATTTTGGTCATATTTTAGAATACTTGCCATATTAACAACAATCAATCACCTTATTGATTCATTCCTGATGAAATCAGGGAATACAGAGTCACGTTGTTTGGATGTTCAAGGATGCGAGGTTCACAGAATTTCATAGTTAGACGATGATAGTAATAATTTTTTTTTTACACTTTACCTTTTCAATTTAAGAAAAATAATATGCAACCTTTTCTCCCTCTTCCTTTTAATCTTGACTTTATTTTCATTTCATGGGATAATAATGAAATATTATTGAACCTTTTACAATACTTCTTCCCTTCTTATCAAAAATATTGCCCCAAAATATATAGTTCTTTAAAATAAATTTTCTATATAATCATTTTTTTTTTGTATAAACCACATGTACCCACGTTTTATGATCTGTGACTAATTTTGTTCAAGCCGAGTCGAACCCCTTACAGGATAAAACTTTTTCAATGTTGTTCTTTTCATTCCCATGGGTTTTAAACCTAATACCTCATAATTAAGGGATGCAAACCCTTTCGACTTGCACTAACATCCGTTGGTTTCTATATAATCATAACTTTATTGTAAACATTTCCTTACAATGTAGTTTCGTAAGTTTTCTTTCAAGATAGAGTTAGAAACTTCCATACTATAAACAATCTCGTGTGCGATAATATCTTTTAAAATATGCAAAATTAACTTTTTTATATCTTTAAACTCAAAAAATTAAAAAAAAATAATTTATATAAAAATTTAATAAATTTGATATCAACAAAATGCGTATACCTTTTTCTACTCTTAGAGCAAATATTATAATTTTAAAACATGCTCATATATTTTAGTGTTAATTAATTAAAAACACATACTTGTTCTTTTTTAATGTTTAAACTTATATTGGACATTATCTTTTGATACTTAGTTTTGATAAGTGCTTTTAAATTTTTTGTTGATAATGTTTTGTCAAAATCAAATTTATTAAATTCTTACATTACTCATTTTTTTTATTCTTTGAGGTTAAAGATTTTAAAGTTAATTTTAAATATTTCAAAAGATATTATGGCATAAGAAATTATTTAGAGTATATCTTTAACTATAAATGTTTTTAATTCTATCTTGAATAAAAAATTTACAAAATTACATTGTATAGAAATGTTTATAGAAAGTTTATTTTGAAGAACTGTATACATGATACTTTTCATCAATAATATGTTTTAGCATAAAATATGTTAGTTTTATATATTAAAATTATATTACAACTTTCATACTGGTTCAATATATTATATAAAGAATTGATAATTATTAAACAAAGTGTACTTTCTTTTTTTTGGCGGCTGAAGGAAGGAACAAAGTGTGAATAATACTAAGGGCAAAGTTGGAAGAAAATTTTTTTTACAGGTTTTGAAGGCCTGTCATTTACTAGGATAAGGGCAAAGTGCTTTTTTTGCGATAATTTCAGAAATTGCCCTTGAAGTTTTTAACAATTTCACTTAAAACCCTTGAAATTTCAAAAATCACAACTACCTACGTTGTTCATCTAAAATGGCAATACTAGCCTTAACATTCTATTGAAACTCCTATTTACACAAAGGATGGATTTTATAATTTTTTTTCCTTTTCCCTCCTTATTCATTTCTCTTATATTTCACCAGAAAAATTGAAGAACTATCAATGTTGTCCCTAATCTCTATCCATATTAAACATCAAACTAGTAATATTTTTTTGATAACTTTTAATATCATCTAACTTTTTGTAACTCTCTTTTTATATCAAAATCAAGAATAAATCAACAATAACCTAAAAACAAGGTCACTACCAAACGATGGTAGTTCCACCACTCAACTAGCCCACAAACTTTAAAAAAATTGAAATGATACTTTATTATCGAACTTAAAAAGAATCTATGTCTCTGATAAAGTACAATAAAAAGTTGCCTATTATAGTGATAGATTTATTATTATAGTTATTATCAAACAACAAATATTAGCATTTAAAACTTGAGACTCATTTCTTCGTAATTGTGCCAAATTACTTTACAATCATCTAGAATAATAAATTAAACTTCATAAGATAAAGACATTTTAGGGTATGCACTAAATTTTTTACCCTATATTAAGTTTTGGTTATCAAAAGTATCAAATCAAGGGAGGTAAGTGTAGTTTTTAAAACTTTGATGGTCCTAAGTGAAATAGTAGAAAATCTCAACAAAGTTTTCTGAAATTATCCTTATTTTTTTTCGAGTGGGTAAAGTGTGATTGCTCCTATAGTTCAGGCGGCAAAGTGTCAGAAACAACTGAGGGCAATAGAGTCAATGACAAGAAAGCATAGTTTTAGCATCTTTAGAAAAGCACAAAGCAAAATAAAACAGTATTGGAGGGAGACTTGGGACCAGCATACTTAGATGCTTGTCCACTTTATCTTCAGTTGATGTGATTGTTACAAAATTTAGTCCACAATCTACAGTGTTTTGTTTTGGTTTAAATGCATTAAATCCCTGAACTTGCACCTAGTTGTAATTTGCATTTTGACCCTTGAGTCAAGGTTAATCTAGCAGAACATAGATGCGGCAAACTTTAGGAGTCTAATGACCAAGTTATCCATGTCCAAAAAGTGATTGACCGTTATATTCCACGACAAAACGTATGCTTCATTAAAAATCTTGCCCTAAAAAAAAATTTCTAAGCAGATAAATGATATAATGATTTTTGCCTATTGAACCAAATTCATTAGCAAAAGGGAAAAAAATTCTCTCGGATAAGTAAAAAAAAACTCTCTCAATTAAGTAAGTCAAAAATCTCAACTCTCACTAGTAAAACATCTATTCTTCTAGACGATGAGTTTTATGGTTAATTATCATATTAATATACATAAGAAATTTGAATATCTCATCTACAAAAATGACTCAAGAAATAGGTTAAACTTCTTAATCATGGACAAATTGGTCATTATACTCAAAAAAAACTGATAGAATTCATATTTCGTTAGATTGACATTAAGGTTAGGAGAGTTTCTTTGAAAGTTAAGGGTAGCAAATTGCAATTCTATTGCAAATTCATGGAGATTTTTTTTTTTTTTTTAAGTTGATGAATATGGATAAATATTTCAACCTGTCTTTAGTGGCTAATACACTTGTGTACCAATTCAAGGACAGAATATTAGCAGGAGAGATTTTATTCAACCTATATAGATTCATATAAGCTTTTCTGAACATTTTACTAAAATTATACAATGCTTGCCCCTTTAAACGTACGTAATGGTTATATCTCATGCTCCTTTATCCTCTGTATATAAAAATCCTGTAACTACTCAACTCTCTTTGTCCTATTATATAGTGCCAATGCAGTGCAAAAAATAGCAACTAATAATAAAAGAAAATTAAACAAAGAGGAAGCTAGCGATAAAAGGAAAAAGAATCCCATTAGAATTTTATTTGTATTACATCACATTAAAAAGACTATAGGTATTAGGCAACGTAGTTATATATTACTTGTGCACCACCTAAAATGAGAACCAACTTTTGTATTTTTGTAGTTTATTAACGAAAATAAAATCTTCTCCAATCCTCCAAACTCTATCAAGTGTTCCAATTGTATTTTTTAAGAATGTCTACTATTGTACTTTTCATTTTAGTTACCGATTGCAAGAATAATTATGCTTGCTTGGGAGTAAGAAGTACAACTATTGGTTGAATCATGTAAAAGAAATTAAGAAAATTATCAACTTCATTTTAATATTGTCATTCTATCTAATGTTTAGCTATTTAATCATATGACTTTGTGATGCATTTGGGTGTTATTTTGTAAGCTGCTATGGGATTATTTATTGCTATTTTTGGTACCATCAACAACTGCAGTTGGTCAAGCCCCAACAGCTCCTTTGAGAAAAATAATAATGTCCCACGAGGGCTTAAGTCTTCTGTGGTGGCCAACGACAGTTCAAAAAACTATTGATTAATTAAAATAGGATGTTCGTTGAGAAGAAATGATAATATAGAGCAAGAGTGCGACAGGGAGCAGAATAAAAAGTAGGACAGAAGATTTTAAATAATAAGCAGTTGTTGATTAATTAAAATAGAATGTTTATGAAGGAGAAATAGTAATACAAAACAAGTCGAGGGAGTGAGCAGAATAAGTACACAAGATTCCAGCGCATCACACCACGCGTGGGGCAGCTAAACACATGCGTAAGCGACGACATGCTGATCACTTCACATGTCATGACTTGGTTTTTCCACGGCACGGCGCATGCAGAACAGCACTCAAGAATAGCACCGCGCATGGAGCATCACGATTCATGAACATCAGTTTGGAATTCCAGCATTGCACCAGTAAGCACTCAAGAAAGATCAAAACAATGAGAAATCACGAGTTAGCTGTCTATATATTTGTTCTTAACCCAAAACTCGTGCAAAATGAAATAGTTATGGACTGAATGCTGACTTTCATAAATATTAAAATTTATCGTGCAAACAATACTGGAGGCAACTGCCCACAAGACTATTGTCCAGTCATAGATGCATAGGCACTATTCTTTTATACATATCCTGTAAGTTTAGTAATAAACTCCGAGGTATCATCTTTTTCTGATGATTTGGCATGACAATATGATTCTACCTTATGTCCTTTTTTGTCTGGTTAAATCGCTCTAATTAAAAAAATTGTTGTTGAGGGAGCATTGACAATGCACCAAGTCTCCATGCTCTTTCCGAGAAATTTCCTTTCTGTACTTTGATCTTGACTTCTCAACCACAGTAAAGTGGCTCAGTGGCTCTGGACGTCTGGTCAGAAATCATTAACTGTATTTGGAAAAAGAGACAGGAGCAACTGTGACTACAGTTGGTCCTGAATAAGTATAACATCTTGTTAATAAGTTATAATTCATTATTATTAACTATTTACATAAACTCGTAACGAACACATAATTATTATATATGAAACTTACATGAACTGAATTCGTTGTAAAGTTATAGGAGAAGTTAATCACAAATTACAATACGTTTACATGGTATTATATCATTTGGGAACAATTGTGCTTACAATCGTTCATATCTCTCTCTCAATTATTTGTATGGTGCTCAGGTATGTAGTTTCGATAACTAATAGAAAGTGGGTTTGTTTGGATTGCCCTTTATTTCCTCAAATATATTTGCTTACATCATCATTACAATTTTCAATACACCTTTTTACCTTTCCAATTACCTTTTCATCTCACATACATCACATCACAAAAAGTGCTATAATAAAAATATCTCAAATAACTTACAATCCAAACAAACACGTGTACTGAAAAAATGAAGAGGCATATGCGTTACAGAGTTTTCTCAAATAATTCTTGTTTGGATTGCGATTTTCTGTCGGAAAATTACGTCATTTTTCGTGATCACATTTCCCTATTACCTTTTTCCCTCACATACATCAAATCGCTACAGTAATTTTTATATAAAAAATCATGAAAAATGCAATCCAAACACAACCTTAATAGTAGGGCTAGCTATACAAAGACAAATGACGAAGAAGCGTTCTGGAGTTCTATTTCATATGCTTGTCGTTCACATGATTAGTTATCTCATCTCCTGCAATCCAATTAATTTACCCCATCAAAAATGAGAGTAGAAGGCAAAGCTACAAATCCAATCTTATCACCCTTATAATTCGCTCTAGGGCTTTTATTAGGAGAATTCCTTGGCTACACTTACACCAAACTAACACACTCATGAATTCACTAACAAGAAAATAATCAAATAGGTCGCAAAGGGTCGACTTAGAGCAAGTGCAATTGAAGGATGGTTTAGCAATTAACTTACCATTGTTGTTTTTGTTGTAGGACTCAAGGTAACAAAATATATTGTTCCATATAAACGTTAGTGTACATAAACAAAATATTTCGTTTAATCATAGTACAATAATAATTTAGTCTGTTCGGATAGTTTGGATAGTGGATTTTTTAGGATAATTTTTGAAAAAAAAATATTGTAGCACCTTTTTTATATGATGTGTGAAATAAAAGTTATTAAAAATGTGCTAACGGTACAATCAAATAAATTTTGACAAACAATTCACTAATCACTTTTTTATTTGTCAAAATTTATTTGATTACATCGTCAATATATTTTTTAATCACTTTTTTATTTTACACGCGTCAGGTATCCGTCCCAAATCTGACAAGGCTTTCTATGGTCATCGTTTCTCAGTCTTTTTATAGTACTGGGGAAGCTTTAAGTTAAGACATCACTATGTGCTTTTTTGTCGAGTCGCCTTGGTATCTTCCTTGAAATTTACCAGTAAGCTTTTCAGGCGCATAGAATTAAAACACATCCATCAACATCGTTTCCATTTTCAGTCTATATTGTGTAAAAATTTTCCAAGCCATCAATTGACGTGACCTACCGTATGGAAAGGGTTGGTTAGGATAACCATCGTAAGATCCACATTATTGTGAGACACGATCCACATGTACCCGTTCATTAGACGAAAATTGTGCTCGTTTAGAAGCGAAAACTCGTACGCCCAATTAAGTTTTTGGAAGAAAACTTTCAAAGAATTATACGTGAAGTATAATCCTATTAAAATAACTACCTTTGCTTGTTATTTTTCTTTTAATGTGCAATACTATGAATCTTGGGCTTATGTTCAATCCTGCTTGTGGCTTCCAAAATGATCTGATAATTGGTCCGTGGCTTTGTTATTTTAGATTATTTTTCGGTATCTAATCGTTCTAGGAAAGACACGGATACCAAATGGAGTCTAAATTACTCTGAATTTGAGTACCATTGATGGATACGATGACACCTCCCTCTCTTCTTTTCCACCTAAATATAAAACAAAGCCAACACCATCACACCAACTGTTCCCTTCATAGCTTGGAAGCTTTAAAACCCAGTGACAGAGAGAGATGCACCTACTGGAAGCAATCCAGTCTTCAAATCAAAGGAAAAACTATTGGAAACTTCAGGTTCACAGACGAAGATAAATTACCTGAAAGTTCATCTACACTTTCCTTAACCATTTTCATCTTCTGTTATACGACTTTAGTCCATTTCTGGAGTTAATGCCAAAAGTGCTTATCAACTCCGGGTTGTATTCTTCCAGAATTCATGGCTTTCGGCGGAAAGATTCTGACTGTCGAGCCAAAGTATTGAGAAAGAACGTTTGCATCTGTGGAAGTGACAAGGCAAGTATATACCATTCCTCTTTTCTTGGTGCTTTTTCATTTGATCATACACAAATAAATGTGAAATAAGAGAAAACGTGTTTGCTTTATTCTGAGGATCAATTTTATCCTTTGAACAAATGTCCGGTCTTGAATGTGACTTTAGCGACTCAGTTTAGCATCATATCTGAGTGGCAATTGCCTATAGTTCATTGTACATACTTTGTACTGAGGTTAATTAGGAGTTCAAGTTCTTACAGTCCCCTTTCTTTCCAAGTGAGATTAGTATATCTATCAAGAAAATAGAAGGAAGAGGTTGCTATTATTGAAATCCCAAACATTACAAGTCGTGGGTTCAAATCTTCCTTTCTCACTTTTTAAATTCCATCTCCCCTGTTAGAAGGGCGAAAAAGGTGGGGTTATGCTTGCATGCTTTGGATATCATAACTCGAAATCAACTGCAAAGAAGAGATTAAAGTTTGAGAAATACTTTTCTTCCAGCTGTTAAGATTGATGAAGAGAAAATTCATGGGGCAAAGTTGGAAAATCAATATGCTGGGTTTTGGGAAATATGACTAAATATATATATAGTAAGTAGTTAGCCGTAGTCAATCTAGAGAGTTAGAGGAACCGCGAGGATTAAAAAAGACTGAGCTTCGATTTGCTAGGGTTTTTTTAAGATGGTGGCAAAATAATGCTATATTTTTTAAAACAAGTGATATAATTTTATTTTATACTTGACTCTATTATTTATTTATGTAAAAGTACGATAAAATAAAGTAAAATTTTCTATTAATATCTATCTATTCATTATATATTTTTCTAAGTACAATAATTAGTATTTAAAAGCATTTTATTATATATTTTATGTATATTAAAGTTACTATTTTATATTTATAAATATTAAATTAATGCTCATCAGTTCAACCAGTGAATTTCAATCAGTGATTCACTGGTTGAACCAGTGACCCGTTGACCTAATCCCTCAATCGGGTTCTTCACCGGATCGGGTTTAATAACTATGAACTTCTTGCCTAAATCGAATTTGAGCAGTTGATTTTTCTTGTTTGGTTTAAAGAAAAGTCTAAACCCTAGAAAAGAATAAATGAAAAGGCAAAGATTACGAGGGATCATGCGGTTGGTTGAAAGTTTCTAATTCTCAAGAAGCAGGCAGTCATGGGCTGCGCCTTGGACGGCTGTGTTGTTGCCGCCCATTTGAAATTTTTCCATCAAACTTTTGGGCCGCTGTACAATTAGGACCAAAAATCAACGGACACCCATACAGTCTCTGCACGTGTCATTGTCTTGTTTGAAATTGCTACCTTTTTTCAAAAAAATTTTAGGAATAATTACATAGACTTCTTTGAGGTTTTTAATAATGTTACTTAATAACTTTAAAGTTTTAAAATTATTACTTACCTCCCTCGATTTTATTACTTGTCTAACAAAACCTTAAAAATACCATAAGTTTTAAATGAAAACCCTAGACTACTCTCGTACTCCTTTTTCTAAAGATGAAGAAAACAAAAAGAAAAAAGAAAGATATTCTTACACCATTTTATTTACCATCAAAGTCACCATCACTTTTAACATCATCTCTATCACAACTATCGTAACTACAAAATTACAGCTGTCAAAGATAAAAATTAAAAATTAGTACTTATACAAAATTACAACTATAGTAACACCAATCCTATGTGCCTAAACTAACTCCTTATGAACCCTCTTTTTTTTCAATCCATGACTTAAGTTTTCAAGTTCAACAAAATCATCAAAAAAATCATATTAAAATCACCAAAGAAATAATACCAAAACTATCAAAATCACAAATATGTATGTGTGTGTGTATATATATATATATATGCAAATATATATATACATACACACATATATATATATTTGTAATATTTGGGTGTGTGTGTCTATATAAACACACACACAAAAGGAAAAATTAAATATGTCACAATCACTTCATCCAAAAAAGGACTGAGAAAGAATGTTGGGCAAAGAGGGAAGAGAATAAAGTGACTATTGTTTAGTTTTCTTTAATTTTTTTTATATCCATTTATTTGATACATGAGTTAACTATTAAGTGAGGGCTAGTGTAAAGAGCTAGCATAGTTATTTTACAATACTAAAAGAGGTACAATGATATTTTGGAAAATATTAGAAGATATTTTTGGAATTATTCCTTATTTGTAAGATCTCTTTGTCACAATATCAGTGTAAATATTGTTTTAAACTATTAGCTATGGATGAATAACAAGTGATTTTAAATTAAAGTTTAAAATTCTTTTTATACATGTTACACGCACCCAAATAACTATTATTTTTGTAGGTGGTTTTCAATATTATGTTTAGAGCTCATTATAACACATAAGAACTTCTAGCATTTTCTGAACTGGCATGCCCAAATCGAGATCAAGTAAAAGCCTAGAATGATATTTTAAGCTCTAAGCTCAAAATGAACCCTTCATAGAATATGATTCATTTTTTTTCTTTTTCCAGTGTAAGTGAGAGGTTCCACCTGTACGGCCCAACTCATTCCTTTCCCCGTATAATAGTTCTTTAGGCATAAAAACCACACACTAAATAAGGTATAATAGTTCTTTGGGCATAAAAACAACACACTAAATAAGGTTCTGCTATTCGTGCTACACAGTATGAGAAAATGTTCTAATCTTTGGCGTGTTTATACACGGATTATCCGTACGAGATTGAGAGTGTACATTGACTTTGAAAGAGAGAACTTCATTTCCAGCACCGCCTGGTGTGAAAATCCAAACCTGGCCCAAATCTACACATTTTATTCTCCTTTTGACGGGCTAAAAGCCATGAACAGCTGGAGAATTAAGGCTGAGGGACAATTAATTCCTAAACAGATTTTCAGTAATCAGCATGCATCCTAGATTTCTTCCAATAATAAATTACTTGTTCCACATGATGACGATTTCCAATATTGGTTTTACTGCATTCAACTAACTATACAAGAATGACTTCAAGAAGGGTTTTTCTAACATGTATCCTCCATTAGGCACTCATTAACATATATAAATTTCACTTAGTCTATTATGTATATATATACATACTAATAATTATTATTTTCCCTAATATTTATATACTTCTTCAAATTAATCTTATCTTTCCAAAAAATTTAACACTCGAAATACATTTTAACGAGTACCCAACAGGTACTCACCCAACTAGACAAGTCAATTAAACCATGGGTTTTATTCAAATGTAACCTCAACTCATCATATTTTTTGGGGGTCAAAATTCACATTTCCAATTTAGACTTTCAAGAATATCATTGATCAGTTTATAAGTATCTAATTTTGCGTAATAGAGGTATAAATCCAGACTGTTTCAACTCTTAATTCTCCTATGCAACAATCTTCAATGTTGATTTTGCCATTTGAAAGTGGTTATTGATTAAGTTTATGTTATATCTGACTTCCATCTACTTTTCTTTTCTAAACCTCTTGGCGCATAATTTCAAATCTATAGTTCTAATCACACATCATAAAAAGTGCCTGTTGATACCTGTTAATTAGACAGCATGCTCGTGTGGATTTATGTATAATTCTTCTTTTTTCAAACTCATTAGGGATTGGATCCATGTCTAAATAATTGGTTTCTTCGAAAAAAATATATAATTGGTTCAAATCTAAATTTATGCTTTCAGCCTAAGCTTTTCCTTTTGACAGGCTAAGAATTGGCTTAAGGGCCAATTATTAGCTTTTCAAAAGCGTAAAATTAAGTAGAAAAAGTGTTCAGATACCAAGAGTACAACAAATGTATGTGTATGCACTGTAAATGAAAAATGTGTTTATAAAAAGGTTATCAAATTCAGAGAGTGATTAATAGATTAATCATGTAAGATGACATCGATTAATATGCATCAATTTCAAGGACTTCCCATTCAAGCATACTTAATGAACGGGGTAGAATTGATTTCTTTTCTCTTTGACTAAAGTCTCAATTAGAAGGCTTGCACCATGGTTAACTACGAGACAAATCACAATGCAACTGATGTAGAAAAATAACCATACCGCTTGGATGGATCAAAGATTACTTGAAAAATGTTTTATATAAAAAAAAAAATTTTAATAGCAGGAGAAGGATAGGATATAAAGAACAGGGAAGAGAACAGAGGATTTAAATCAACACATCTAATTTTTAAAATCTCAACGTTAACTACTAAATCAAAACTGTCTTGACTTGTGTAAGTTACTATAGTATTTTTTAGATGTATGTTAACAAAAATGTAGTTGAAAAAGTGTTTAGAGTATGATAGAGAATTTTATTCCAAATTATTGTACAGCATTTAAATTTGTTATATTATATCTCACTTTACCCTGTGGTGTAATTAAATGCTGAACTTCAAATGCTACCATTTTGTTAGGCCACAATTGCGCCAATTAATAAATTTAGCAAGCAGCTTTGTTCAGAGCCTTCAGACATTAGAAAACTTTACTCTTTGACGTAGTCTTGAGGAAGCCAAAGCTACGAAAGACTCGTTAAAACTAAGAAAAGAAATAATAAATGAAGCACAGAAGTCCTTCGCATCCGTTGTCAATTTTTCTCCAAAGCCAGTTAGAAGACCGGCAAATCTATGCCGACAATACTTTTTGTCTTTTTTTTTTGAGTAGAAGAAAGTTTAGGTGGGTTCGATTTCGATTATCACCTATAGAATTCTTACAAATTACTTACCAATATAGCTTTCACATTAACAGTCAGATTTGAATACACAATTTTTTATTAGAAATTACCCGTCCTTATCAATTGAGTCAATTGCATCACAAATATATGCTTTTAAATTGGAAAAAAAGAAAAAAAAATCGCAAAGAAGTCAAATGCTTAATATCTGATCGTGCAGAAAGGATGGCATTGGACACTCAGTATATATTGCAAGAAATTGTATTTTATTTAGAGATACCTTTATGACAAATTTTGCCAAAAGTAAGTTATTGTCGGCAAAGAGATAAACGTGTTATTGACCAATATAAAAGAGATAAACGTGTATTCTGCAAGATTTAAGCTTACCAAAAGGATGCCAATATGACAACAATCTAAGGATGATTCCTCTTTGTTTTGAAGCAGCTAATTGCATGAGCTTTTGACATCAAGCAATTGGATCAGTTAACTGCAAAGAGGCAGTTCAATCTTTTTGTCTAGGTATGGTTCTTCTTCTTTCTTCCCCACATAGATGCTTTGCATGCTTTTTATTTTCTTTTGTGCACTTAAACTATCCCATCTACAAATATTGTATCAAAATTTGAGAAGGGAAATATGGTTCCATCTATTGCGAAGACCTATATAATTAGGTTAAGCTAAAAACATCACAACTGGGCAAAATTTAGGGGATTTATGTACTACTTTTTGGAGCAGATACTTTTAAGTCTAGGAAAAAATTCCAAAGTTTCCCTACTCTTTTTCTTTGCTAACTTCATTTTTATTTTAAATTACTAAATTTCAAAGGAAATGACTATTAGACAGCGTTCACTAATTGATGATAAGTGGTACTATTTTATTCAAACTGCATTATAGGTTATGATATTTTGATGAGTTTTGAATTGGAAATGGAAGGCTAATTAATATATAGCCTTCTGTATTGGGAACAAACCATACTCTTAAATTAGATATTAACACCTTTAGCTACCATGTGGATTACAGGTTACTAATATTGTTAGCAATTCCTTATCTCTAAGATAACAAAAGCAAAAATTAATGTGGACAAGAAGAAAGTATTAAAAATTCTTATACCATATTTTCTAAGTTACATCATCATTTGTGCCTAACTTCTACAAATCTTTGAGCGAACACAATTGAAGTTCTAGCAATCAATGAAAATTGTTTCATTCTATTGAAAAAAAATTATGTTGCTACAAATATTTTGACATTGTAATTGGCTGTTAAAAAAAATCTTTGAACATAAAAACTAATACATAAGATAAACAAAAGAAGAATATGAGTATTATTGCAACATTAAAAAAAAAAGGGAAAAAAAGGATTCCTATAGAAAGTTAACTAAACTTGTAGGACATGAGATGGATTTCTACAAAAACTCAACAAGTATTACTGTGATTATAGGGAAGTCATGGGTCTTGCTGTCTAAATGTGAAAATGAGTGTGTATATATTTGTAGGGTCTATGTAACAGTTGCCCATAGAGCACTCGTTAAAATATATTTTTGATGTAATATTTTTAAAAATATAAGATTAATTAGAAAAAGCTAATAAATACAAGGAAAGTTGGTGAGATTAAATAGGAAAAGTATATAAATGCAAGAAAGGATAATAATTGTTAGTATATGTATATACATGATAAATCAAATGAATGTTAGGTTGGGCACTTATTAGAAAAATCCATATTTTTGTATAAAGATTTTCTCTAATCGATGTAAAAAAAAATATGATTCTAAACCTCAAACAGTTAAGCGCAGAGGACTTTATAAAGAAAAAGTGCACGTACTGTTATCCCACAATACAGGGGACAGGATTTGAACTACAATCGGGCAACAATTACTTATTCTTTTGCGACCCGGAAACAAATGACAATGGTTTTTCCTTTTCAGCTTCCAGTCTTTTAAAATCTTATTGCTTTTCCTTTTGAAACCGCGGTTCACCTAAATATTTTTCCACTATTTATTAATGCTTGACCAGAAAACAGAAAACACCTGTTTTTCTTTTTTTTTTTTTCAAAATATTGTTGCTTCTCCTTTTGAGACCGTGGTTCACTTGCATTTTTTTCCACTATTACTACTTTAATAATAGTTTTTAGTGCACTTATAGCATCACACTTTGGTATTTGCCAGTGATCCCTTTAATCACATGGTCTAATTAATGAAAAACCTATTCAGTGGTCTTGTCATAATTTTCCCCTTCATTTTTTGCTTCAGTTGGTGTCACAATTCGTATTTTAATGCCAAAGAAAATTTTTAATATTAATAATATTCCCTTTTCAATTTAAACATAATCTGTGCTTAGGTGACTTTATATTTGTCATTGCGGAAAAAAGTTGTTCTAGCAAATATCATTTTCCCTCCTTATTAACCTTTCATCATTGCTTCAATTTTTCTCTGTCAGTTTTTTCTATATATATATATATATATATATATATATACATACATACATATATATATATGGCAATACAAAATGTGGAAGGGTGTTATTCCATATAAAATAATTAGATAGAGAGAGAGAGAGAAGAAATTTTGGCAAAAAAATATGCAACTAATTATAGACCTTACCTTCCATCACAGTTACCACTTAAAATGGCTTCTTTTAGATTCGTATGGGTGTTTAGTGTATCGGTATGGTCTGATGGTAGTTCAATCTCCGTAACCCTGTTAGGTCACGTCCCAAATATAGGTTAGAGTAAAATTAGAAATAGAAGTACGTGTAGATGGTGATAAAAAACAAAAAAAAAAAAAAAGGTATAGCGTTCAGGAGTCTAAGAAGTTTCCTCCATTACCACTTTTCTCAGAATCGTGCACTTTCAATGTAATGCAGCTCCAGCATTGCTTCCTTTTCTTGTGACTTGGTGCCAATCAATTCGAATATCAAGAAACTAAAATGTGCTTTTAGGAAGTTTTTAGTGCATTTAGGAAGCTAACAGCGGCGTGCTCATTAAAGAATAGAACAATTCTTTGTACTTTTTATCTCAACTTCTAGATTAGGATTTAGGGATATCCTCGAGATATGTTCTAGAAACACACCGAAGGCTTTTTCAATTGTTTGGATTGATAGTTTTTGCAAAAAAATTCTCTCAACATATGTTTTAATTATCTTTCAACTTCATATACATCATTTCGTTACAACATATTTTTCTATAATAGCTCTGAAAACTTACAATTCAAATGGAGCTAAATTATTATTATTATTTTGACGAAGGGCCTAATTATTTACTCCCTCCATCCGACTTTGATAGTTTTGGTTTTTACTCACACAGTTTAAAAAAAATTAGTTAACTTTGTTAGAACAATAAATCTAGCTTATTTTTTTTTTAAAAAAAATACACTTACATTAATATTAGAAGTATCACTAATCACTATGGCTCCGTTTAGATTAGCCTATTTTTCAAAAATAAGTTTTTTAATACAATACTATGGTAATACACAAACAAAAAAAAATCAAAAAAACATTCTCACGCATACAATATATCAAACATTTCAAAAATATCTATACTAAAAGTTTTTCATATACAATGTTATAATAAAATATTTCAAAAATACCCTAAAAAATAGCTAATTCAAATGGAGTATATATTTTACACTAATTATAATAGTAATAATGAAGATATATTGCATCATTCAAGACATATATCAAAATAATTATTAGTGAAAAAGTTGATTGTATTAAATAAGATAGGATATATTTATTAATAATGAAGTATAATTAAATTAGGATATGTTAGAAAATTTAAAAGTTAACGATATTTTTTAATTGGAAGGTGAACTATAATTTATGATAGATAAAAAAAAGAAAAACAAGAATGCCAAGTGGGACGAATAAAGTATTAAACTTGTTTATTAAACATTACAGTAATATAAGCTTATGTAATTCTGTCAAAGTTGTTGTAGGAAGGCATCAGACCACTTGGATACAGGGCCACCTGTTCCACCATTTGCAGCTGAAGTTTCGCCCGGATTTCCCCAAACCAGAATTGGGTAAGTTGAAATTTGTTTATTGCTAAATATATTATTCACGATTTTGTTGATTTAACTGGTCTCTTAGTTCTCAACTGCTAATCCACTAGCTTCGTCAAGATCTCAAGAATATTTGGCAGCATAAAAGCATTTGTCTCCGTCCTTTTGACACCCATATATTTTTTAAAAAAAAACATTATTTAATAAGAAAGAGAAAATTATGAAGAATTAGATTCAAACGCGTGAAAAAAGTAAATTTTTTTATAATGGGTGTTCGATTTCTAATAAGCACTTGTTAAGAAGGGTATGATTTTAGCACCAGTTAGCCAAACTGATGTACAAAAGGATATGATTTTAAAACTCAAAACAATTTAAAGTGTAGAAGACTCTGCAAAGAAGAAGTGCACACACTATAATTGAGTGACAATTGCAATACCTTTTGCGACCCTGAAACAAGAGACACGTTTATAGCTTCCCGTCTTCCAAATTCTTATTTCTTTTCCTTTTGCGACCGTGGTTCAATTACATAATTTTCCACTATTCACAAATGTTTACCTTGACCAGAAAACAGAAGACACCTGTTTTTCCCTTTTTTTTTTTCAAAATCTTGTTGCTTTTCCTTTTGAGACCGTGGTTCACTTGCATATTTTTTAATTTTTCCACTACTACTATTTTAATAAGGGATAATTTCATAAACTTCCTCTAAATTTATGACAATTTCACTTAGCTCCTCTCAAGTTTTAAAAATAAACTAACCTTGCTTAGGATAATAATATGACTATAATGACCTTCGCCTAATCAATGATTCACAATATAACACAATGAGAAATATACATTAGGGGAAAAAAAAAAGAAGCCCTATCTCTTCGACTCATAACCAAGAACTGTCCATTCTCTCTTCCTTAATTTCACTCTATTCTCAATTACGAATTCATCCTTCTCTCTCCATCTTCCCTCTTTTCTCCCATAACTCTCTCTCAATTCCCTCCAAAAACATCTACCAATACTTTCAACCATTCCACAACTGATATATGTGTATTTTTAATTTTCTAGTCTTCCCTTTAAAATTAGTTTTTGGTTTTCCTGTGAAAGTAAAGCTTCTCTATATTTAAGATGTTAATATTTTTGGAGATTTAGTGATAGGCTAGATTATTTTTGTTTTGATATGGTCTCCAACATTGGATTTGAAGTTTGGGGTATAATTGGTTACGAATGGAACTTTGGTTTTTAGCAAAATGAATTTCTTGAAGATCTAAGTAGTCATAAAGATGACTTTATTCTTTTAAACCTAATAATACCATCCAAACCTCGAAAACTCCCCTGAGGATTTCCTTGTTGGCTACAATATGGCTCATGTTTGAGAATTTGGATGGATCCAAACCTTGGTAGCTTAAGCTAAAGATTATGCAAACATGTGGAAGGGCATTATTCCATATACAATAATTAGAGAGAGAAGAAAATCTTGGCAAAAAAATGTGCAGCTCTATCAGGAGTCCAAGAAGTTTCCTCTAATTCCACTTTTTTCAAAATTGTGCACTTTTGTTAAAGAATAGAATAATTCTTTGTAGATTTTATCTCAACTTCTAGATTAGGATTTACGGATATCCTCGAGATATGTTCTACAAACAATTTTTTTAGTAATATAATAAAAAAATGTGATAAAGAGTGGAACAAGAAATAAGACAAAAAATCCGCTGCACTTTCAAAATATTTTTTCAATTGTCTAATTATTTATTAAACTTGTTTACTAAATAATACTAATTTCTTAAATAATTCTGTCAAGGTTGTAGTAGGAAGACATCAGATCAGACCACCATAAAAGGACACCTGTTCCGCCAATTGCAGCTGAAGTTCCACTTGGATTTCCCCATACCACAATTGTGTAAGTTGAAATTCGTCTATTGCTGAAATATGCTATTCCCGATTTTGTTGATATATGTGCTGTCTTGCTTCTCAACTGCAAATCCACTAACTTCGTCAAGGTCTCAAGAATATTTGGCAGCATAAAAGCATCACACGTATCTCCATCCTTTTGACACCCGGATATTTAAAAAATATTATTTAATAGAAAAGAGAAAACTATGAAGAACTCGATTCGGATGCATGTAAAAAGAACAGTGGGTGATAAATTTCTAATAGACTCTAGTTAAGAAAGGCATCAAATGGGGTTGATTTTAAAATTTATATTTAAATTAGAAAAATGATTTTAATGCAACAAGAAACGTACATATCCCTAGTATAGATTGCTACTTTTAGGAGTTTTTATAGAAAAATGTACTGTAACGATTTTTAATGTATGTGAAGTAAAAAACTGATTGAAAAATGTGTTTACGAAAAATGTAAAAATTTTGTTGCGTAAAATCACACTCCAAACAAGGTAAATTGTCTGGATTCGCATGACAAATTTGGGATGAATTAGGTGCATTATGATGTCAGTATAGCCCCAAAATGGTTTAAGAAGAGAAGAAAAAGAAAGTTGTCTAGATCATCAAAAGAGGGAAGAAACTCAACTATTATTGGCAATTTAACCGTGTATTGATTTAACCATTCTCAACGTTTTCAAGACAAATTATACTGAAATATATCTGCTAACATTGGTCAGTGATTCTTACCAAGATAAAAAGAAGCACGTATGGTTGACAAATAGTACAACTAACTTGTAATAATAAGCACATGTATCAATATTGTGTGTTGTCGGATCTTCAGAAAATAACTCTTTAATTAGTTTTGCTAGAAATACTTAATAGTAAGATAAAACTCTCAAGTGCCCACAAAAAAGAATAACTTTTCCGCTATACTGAAAAACAAATAAGATTCACAAAATAAATGCATAAAAGAGTAAAATCGATATTCTCTAATAATAAACTATTTGTACTATAAATGTCAATTATTGATTTTTATTTTTATTTTTTTTGCTTTGCCGAATCTAATAAAACGTATGCAATGTAATGGATTGGTTGCTGTTGGATGTCTTTTTTGCGTAACGATTTAGTCGTGCAAGCTGTAACAGCACATCAGCAAGCCATCCCAGTCTGTAATAATAAAACTCTTTTGCTGGCCACATGCAAATGATCCATTTGTCCCAAAATAGAAGAAGTTCCAGACAAGGCATAAGGATAAGAAGTTCCAGATAAGGCACAAATATAAAGGAACTTCTTTTTTTTTTTGGGATAATTTCAGAAACTTCCCCTGAGGTTTCTAACAATTTCATTGAACTCCCCTATAATTTGAAAAATTACACTTAGCTCCCTTAATTTGATTGTTTTAGTAACAAAATTTTAAAATAATATTGATTTGGTCAATTTTTTAAATGAATACCCAAAAATGCTCTTGTGTAATGAGTTTTAATTTATTTTTCTATATAATTATAAGATTATTTAGTATAATTATAAGGAAAAGGTACCAAAATTTTCATGTCCATATCTACTATAAACAACTATAATAATAGTTTTATTACTATGATATAATACTTTTAATGGTATTTTATTATGGATTTAGATATATAAGATAGAAAAGAAAATGTTGAAATAATTCATTTAGAATTTATAAATTTTTAGAGTAGCAGGATTATCATAATTTAGTAGTGCCTTTAGGCCCTTCTTTTTTATTTATTATTAATTTTAATACCAAAATATAGAAAACAAATATCAGCAAAAATATTGGATAACATATAAAATTAACTCGTCAAAAAAAATTATTAGTTCGACATTTGGTTATGATAGAAACTAGAGGCAATAATAGTAGTTCTATAGTTTTATTGGTGAAAACTTAAAAAAAAGGAATAAGAAGAATGAAAAAATAATTTTAAAACTCATTCTAAGTATTAGTATACCAAATAAAGGAATTTCACTAAAATATTTAAGAGTAAAATTGTCATTTTAAATAATAAGGGAAGTATGTGTAATTTTTTAAACTTTAAGGGAGTTCGATGGCATTATAGAAACCTCAGGGAGGTTTCTAAAATTATCCCTTCTCATAAGATAGTCGTGTTATCCACAATTCTTGGAAAGAAGGATACCTTAACCATTTGAGACTCCAAAGTCCCTTTTTGGCTGCTCCACCGCCAACGTCTTCACCTAAAAGAAACGCGTGTAAAGTGTAAACGTTGACAGAGGTACCAAACATGTGAAAAAGAAAATAAAAAATGCGTCAAAGTCCTAGTCATCCACCCCACCGTTTGCACGCAGGTGTCAATTGTCAGACACGGCAGCACGTTTTGTGCTTTCGTCTGGTCGGTTGTTGTACACTTGTACTTGCAACCTTTTGACGGTTCCGTTTGGATTGGGAGTAATACAGGCCTTGCTTGGATTGAAGGTTTTCGTCGGAAAATATTATCGTTTTCCGTGATCACATTTCTCTATCACCTTTTTCCCTCACATATATCAAATCGCTACAGTAATTTTTCCATGAAAAATGACGGAAAATGCAATCCAAACACAACCACACTTTTTCGTTAGAATAATACACTTCAAAAAATACTCTAAATACAATTTCAAATATATCTAATAAAAATGCTTAAAAATAAAAAAAATTTACCACCTCTTCCTTTCTTCGTTCACCATCACTCTATGTCTCCGGTCCTCCTCTTCCCACTTCTCCTCTTTCCTTCTTTTTTTCCTTCTTTTTTCCATGCTCCTTTCTTGTCCTCTCCCTAGCACCACCATTGATACCTCCATCAACCCCACCTTCACTGTACGTATCACTTCCTACTCTTTCCTCCTTCATTCGCTTTCTCCCTCCCTCCCCTCCCTTCTTCCCCTCCTTCGCACTCATTCCCTTCCCTACTCGCGACTAGATCTAGTTGCGATGACTCGATTTGGTTTTGACCAATTTAAAAGGAATATGGAGAAGAAAAGAGAAAGTGGATCTGGAGAGGGACGCAATATTGTTTGTTAGTGGTAGTTTGAGTAAGCGATGGGGAGGAGTGATAGGTGGCTGCCATTGGGGAGAAAACGAAAATTTTAAAAATACCTAATAAAATTTTAAATTCAAAGACACCTCCAATATAAAATTTATAGTGAAAGTTTTTACGATTAATTTTGTATACAGTGATAGTATATGCACTTTAACCATTATATATATGACACATAATTTAAATTTAAATTTGAAATTCAAATTTTATATATATATATCGTATATTCGATAGTAATAATATATATACCGTCAATGTATATAAGATTTACTCAAGTTTTTAAAATACTAAGTTATAGCAAAAATTTTTAAAAAGTTATAAAAACACCTAATTCATATGAACCCTATATTATATTGTTATATTCGAGAAAAAGTTAATATACATAAATAAAGTATTTTATATATATTTGGCGTGATAATGTAATGCAGTTGTATATCAAAAAAAATTATAATATGTCCAGTAACTATACAAACCGAATGCAATACAACTGTTCCTACCCCATATTATCATCCCAATTTGTTTTTGTTGTTCCACCAATCACGTTAACGTTCCATCTATCTTGTGAACACACTAATGGTCTATGGATGTTTTTTGAGCCGTTTTTAGAAAAAAAAAAAATTTAGTATACGATATTTATTAGTAAATGTATCTAAGAGAAACAAGAATGTTTTGGAACGGTGTTTGAAATTTTTTTGAAAACATATTTTTGAAAAACATGGGAAGGAATTGGATTATGAGCTTTCTCAAGTTCTGAATCAAGGAGACCATGGTTAGAGAAATCATACCACCTACAAAACTTATTTGAGCTACTTTGGGAATATTAAACATTATGTATATATTAAATTGGCACTTGCAACGTACTTTGCATTATGTGGATTATGGATCTTATATGGAGTAATGTCTCTTTACTATAATATTGAAATTTAGTATATACGTTATAAATTAGAATCCTCTCCATTTACGAGCATTCATGTTGATAGTTATGTAAAATCATTATAGTAGTATAAGGACGTAGTTTTTGGGTAAAGAAACTAACACTTACATATATTCAATTATTGAAGTAAATGAAAGTTAAAAAAAATAGCGGAAATGCTGAAGAAATTGAAGATTAAAATACTAACTAAATAGAACGTCTTACAACAATTTAAAGACTTTGATAGTAACATGAGTATGTATGCTTTAACTCAATCTTGACACCAAGTTCAAACATGGTTTAGTACAAACACTAAGGAACCTAGGTGTTTTCTAGAGATTTTCCCTGCTTGGATTGTCATTTTCTGCAGGAAAATTGCGTCGTTTTCCTTAATTACATTTTCCTATTACCTTTTTCCCTCGTATACATCAAATCGCTACAGTAATTTTTCAGTGGAAAATCATGGAAAATGCAATCCAAACAGGTCTAGTACTCAAAAAAATGAAAAAAAAGGTCCCTTGTCACCTTTCCTCAAAAAAAAAAGTTCTCTTGTCACAACTTTGAGATTAGATGCCTTAATTATGTTCTTAAACCTTAAGCTTTAACCACTCTCCAAGGGAGCCCAAATTCGGCTTAGCTGTAATTGATTTTCTGTAAATATATAATAGTGAGACGTAAACATGGTACTTGTGTCAAGAAGTGGAATAACCTTCATAATTGTCTTGTTCTCTATCAAGAATAAACTATCTCATCTTTAGGTTTAGGTTTTCTCTAAAGGCATCATATAAACACACAAAAATAGAAGGTGAACCTACTATTAAACTCAAAAAATTATCATCCACTTCTTGAATTGTAATACATTTGGGGGAAAACATTTACCCTTCTAAGCAAAAAATAATACCAAGTCCATTTCATGTTTGGAGCCCTTAGTGTTCCAAATAGATGATCCTAAACGTATAAAGAAATAAGATCACCATTTTTGGGGAAAAAAAAAAATAACACCGGACCAACGTCTTATTTGGTGTCTTAAGAGCACTAGATAGGTGAACCCAAAATGCATCATGAAATATGATCAAACATTTTTATAAAGATAATCTATTTGTTTTGTTCTGAAAATCTAGTTAAATTGGTAGAGATTTTAACTACTTGTTATTGTAGATTGGTTTGCTATTTGATCCAATTGGTCCATGTTGTTTAGGAAAATTTGATCTTCAATAACTTAATCAATGAAGAACTAGAATTTTGCTCGTGTCTTAGTAAGGTCTTTTTTTTTTAATTTAGTGTGAATTTATATAAATATGAATAATTTAAATATGAAATTTAACAACAATGCTACATGTCCATTAATATTAACTCTAAAAAAATAATGTATTCTAAATGTTTAATTATTTACTAATTTTTACAAATTTGTTTACATACTTTTACTATAATATGGTAGTATACATCAAATAATGTATCCCATATAAAAAACTTGGTAGATATTCTTTTTTTTATAAGTATTCTTTTAGATAATTTAAATTTTTATAATTACCATAAACCTAGAACTATATATTTACATTTAATTAAGTAGAAAAGATCCAATAATCCGCTTTTTTTCATCAATAAATATTTAGTTTTCAACAATATTGGTAATTCTGTCGGTGTAACAATTAATTCTCTTTTTCATACTAAATTAATTCAAACTTAAGGAAAGAGATGATGAACAATTTGAATACTAATCAACGATATAGTGATGAAAGAAAGTAATTTATGGAATATGTAAGATTTAATAATTGTAATTTGAAAAAGGCTTTACTATAGTTCTATGTAATAATTTGATAGAATGTAGATATCATTAAGATAAGATTAGTTATTTTTTAAATTTATTTTAAAATTAAGGATAATTTTAAAACATATAATATAATATTCAATATGGGTAAAACTCAAATGACCCATAACCCGTTAATTCTCTTCAATTAGGCATGCCATAAAGGAGTGAGAAACCTCTAATTAAAATAGCTACTTTCACACACACACATATATATATATATATATACACACACAATAATAAAGTCTCCTAGTTGTTTGGTGTAAATTTTCCTGTAAATCTATCCAAGTCCGAGTGGAATACTACTCAACCAACACTGTCTCAATCTGAAATACTATTCAACCAAAACTTCCTTAATTCAGTATCCACATCCTCTCTTACTTATCCCACTAACCTATTATTTCCCCCTTTTTACTCGATCAATCAGTTACCCATCACTTAATATTTTCTAATAACATTTTTAAATGAGGAGCACAGGCATCGAGTGTGTCTCGATAATTTGTGGTAACAAAGGCTCGTCATGCTTTGCAAGATTTTTTTTGGTGGTATGGAAATACGATATTTTCTTTTTACTACTTTATTATCCCCTTTTTTTTGCATATGAATATAGAGTCAATGAAATCTCGAAATTAAAATCTAAAATGCAAATTTCACTACCCGATTTGTTCCTGATGGTGAAATGGACAAGAAGAAACTCTTGTGTGATTTCAGAGTTGAAAATTGAAGAATATAATAGTTGCCGTCAAACAGTTAACCTACCGTGTTCCTTGTCTGGTAGAGAAAAAGTGTGACTAATAGCTCATGGTTTGATCAGATTTATTGTGTGTTTTCTACGAATTGAATTGGAAATTAAGGAGTGAAATTTCCATGCAATTAAGTCCTTGTCTTCACTGAATTTCTAGTGTTTTCTATCAATTGGATATTGAGGAGCAAAATTTCCGCGAAATTATCCTTATCTTCCATGAATGTCTAATGTTTTCTATGAATTGGACGTTAAGGAGAAAATTTTCGATGAAAGTAAGTCCTTATCTTCACTGATTTTCTCACTTGCCAACTGAAGTTTCTAAGGTAAATCCCTAACTTTCCAACTGAAATTTCAAGGTATACACTGTCCACTGTTATGGTGTGCTCCATCGAGGAAATAGGGCCTCCCCGGTTTCAATTCTGTCTAGTTATATAAACTAATACTCCCTCCGTCCTACTTTGATAGTTCTAGTTTTTTTTTTCACACAGTTTAAGAAAAAGTAGTTAATTTTGTTGGAACAATCAATTTAGGTAGCTATTTTTCTAAAATACCCTCACATTAATTAGAGTACAACTTTATGGGAACTTGAATTGATGGTAAAAAAAGAATAAACTCTCATTAAATGGGGTAGGTTTAGAGTAACAACAACTTACATTGAATAAGGGTATTTTAGAAAAATTAAAATACAACTACATTTTTCAATTGGAAAGTGGACTACAATTTGGGACAGACGAAAAAGGAAAACAGGACTATCAAAGTGGGACGAAGGGAGTAGAACTTTGGTGTAAATTGGTACAGCTGTGGTATAAATATGAATTATAATTGAGTTGGTGTAAAACTTATGATTATATTAAAAATATTTTAGTTTACACCGAAATTGGGACAATTTACACAACTAGATAGAACTGGACAGAACCTTAGTTTTTAGAAGAAACCTCAAATCCGCTTTTATCAACTGTGATTTACCCCTCCAAATCAGTCTTTACGAAACGAAGAAGAAACCTATTCTGTTTGGGCAAATACTTCAGTAAACCTGAACTAATATTTTAGATGTTTTAAAATAATTGAACTACTTGCATTATTTTTTTCACCTTCTAAAAAATTACAAATTTTTAAAGCGTATTGGCTTACAGGACTATCAATGTCAAAGTAGACTAAGGTCTTCTATTTGTGTGTTGGGTGATCAACAAGGAAGATCCAACTTAATGAATTACTCAAAAGTTATTAGGTATTTGGGAATTAAAAAACAGTTACCACATAAGTACATAACTACCCAACACCTTTTTAGGGGCACAAACCTTTTCCAGAAGTAATTTCCAAAAATTGATTGATTTCTTACTTCTACCCCAAGCAAAATCATAAAGGTAAATTACTTTGACTTTTGCCATCCATGTACTTTTTTTTATTTTTTTTTAATATCACTCCAAAAATTTTATTTAGTGTGTTTGTCTAACATAAAGTTCACCAATAGAGTGTACTGAAATTGGTAGTCTTGTAATGATACTTTTCTTTATGTCAACATTATCGTCTCAATGAACAAATAAAATGTAAGGTTGATTTTGTGTATTTATGAAGTTGCAAACCATAACTTCAAAGATTAACCCACATTAGCACCTTTTATTTGCCAAATATTCGCGTTAGTCAATGTCTTAAAATCAGCTTGAACGTGCCATCATGTCATATTAGAACATTATGAAAAGAAAAACACCCACGTATGACTTATAAACAAATAGTTGACAATAGGTATCAAGAGGGGGAGAAAAAAAAAGCAGTTAAACAAGTTTATGGATTAGCACTGTCATACATATCATGAATAAAATATACTATCAGCGTTGTATGAGGAAAAAAATACACTGTCAGCGTTGAATGAATGATAAATTCAAATTTTGCATATATATCATGAATTAAATGGTGATAATGTATACATTTTCAGTGTATATAAGATTTATTCTAAATTTATTTCTTATGTATTCCAATTGCAAAATAGTGTTTTTTCTTCGATATACTTGAGCTTTTACACAACAATTATAATAATTTGTTTTACATTTTACTTTTCTTAGATATCTTTGAGCATTTTTCCACATTTCTCAAAAATTTGAATTGCAAGATTTGAATAACTAGAAAGAAGTACTATAAAGCATCTCTTCTACATCATACTTATTAAAATCATTTTAGCAAAAGACGTTGACTTGAAAGCAATACAAGTAATTCTATCAGTGCCAACAAATGAGTCGATTCACAAACGTGGCTCAACTTAATTCAATACTCACTAATCACAAATTTGAAACGAGCTCCATTTAGAAAAGTATCTACAAGCACACGTATTTTTCTCCGAACTTGATCATAGGATTCAAATTGGACCGTTCTCGTTCGAGTTCAACAGTTGACTCGTTCAGTCGTCTGTAGCCTTCTCTTGGATTTTCACCTCAATTTCCTCTGCCGTACATGTTTTTCCACATCGAGGGATGCGGACAGATGTAATACTTATGGTAACACATTTTCTTCCATGAAATTACACCGTCAATTTCACCGAACCGTCTCACAAATTGCAACTTCTTATATTATTGCAAGTTATTGGTACCTATCAGAGTAATTACCCAAAAGTGTTGATTAGGGTGTGCATTAGGTACAAATTCGATTATTTAATTATTTGAATTTGATTTTTTTGATTATTTTACTTGTAAAATTTTAAATCGCTTTCAATTTAGAATTGGAAATTACAAAATTTATTCCGTTACCGAATTGAATTCGAAAATGATTATGAAGCTGGTTATAACCAAATTAGATAGTAATTTTCACATAATTAAATGGGATTCATTTGTATAGTTGTATACACTTAAATACTTATAATTTACAAATGATGTATTGTATTAAACTTACATTTATTATTATTATTTTTATATAACTTAAATGTTTAATTTGTAAATAACTTGATTGCTTTCAACGGTGAATGCTAACAAACTAATATGTTGATATGCAATTCATATACATTCGCTTAGACTGCTTAATCATACTGCTTAGTTACTTACATTAAACAAGATTAGTGATTAGAAAATATAAATTCACATATTGTATATGTAATGTAAATTTAGAGTATATTAATACTTGCAAATTAAAAGTTACACGTTCAAATATTTAATAACCCAAACATGTATGCTGAATCAATGTCTAAATTCTAATTAATAATTATATTTAATATTTAGTACTATACTTATTATCTAATTCTAGTTATGTATAAAACGGTAAGTATTATAGTTATGCATTATTGTATATTTATATTATTATAATCATATAATAAATACTAAAATAGTATATTATAAATCATTATTTATATTTTTTATTATAGGTACATAATAATACTATATATTATCTATTATTAATAGTCTATACCTATATAATATATTAATAGTATATAACATTTATCTATATAATATATTAATAGTATATAACATTTATCTATATAATATATAATTTTATAAACTAATTTGGTATTCGAATACAATAATATATTATCTTATTTCATTTTATTGAATTTAAATTTAAAATCGATTATTACCAAATTAAAAATTTCATTATCTATTTCATATCATATTAAAATTCAGTAAATTTGATAAAGACCATTTTATACTAAATATTAAATACCCTATTTCAAATTACCAAATTAAAAATAAAATTGGGTATGAATTTGGTATATACCAAGATTGCTCACCTCCAGTGCTGACACCCTTTTGGAATTAAAAAAAGGGTAAAAAACAGAACTGTTTTAAAAGTGTTTTTCGCGAGCGAAACTTCCCCGAAATTTCCTTCTATTCTTCTCTGCTCCTTCGACCTCATTCTCTCTCCTGCAGTTCCCAGACGGTAAATCGAATCACTCCTTTTCTTCATCTCTCTCTAGATTGCATTAAGAATTAAGGAAAGTATTAATATTAATCACTGACTAACTGCCTTAATTGTGCATATTCTCTTGATTTTTTATGCATATATATATGTATGGCTCACATGAGCCGGTGAATTGCGGGACTTTTGATGCATATGCATTTTGGTCGGTTGTCTTCCTCCGACAGCAACCAAACCCTAGCGCATTCTCCGAAGCAGAATTTCTGGATTTTACTGTAGTTTTCTCGGCATTTGTGATCTTTTGTTGGATGAAAATTTATGAGTCCGTTTGAGAGTGCAACTTGTTTTCGAAAAACAGTGCAAATTATTTTCCAATCGGTGTCATCTCTCCTGCGACAGCATTTAAAGAAATTCAACGCCAACAGGAAGAAGAATGAGTGAGGATTTTAAGCCTGCGTCGCCGTATAGGCGGTATCGGAACAGCGACACTGATTTGGAGTCTGGAATCGGCCGTGTCGGCAATGGCTCTACTGACGACGACGACGAGGGGACTTCTGGAGGGCCTTTTGATATTGTTCGCACCAAAAGTGCCCCTATTGATCGATTGAAGAGGTGGCGGGTATGTGTTGTAGTTTTTATTTTTATTTTTTGTTTGCATTTTTGTAATTTTTAGTTCTTTTATTTCTGGCAATGTAAGTGGATTTAGTGTAGCGAAAGATTGTTTGGTAGAAAGTTTTGTTGAGCGAATTTTTGGTTATTAGAATTTTGTCTAGGAATATTTTTGCAGAAATTTTGGAAAGAGTGAAAGCTGATAGAGTATGGAGAATTTGTGGAAAAGGAAGTTAAACATGGGCGAGTGAAGTTGATAGCAATGGGTGAGGTATGGATACAGAGGTTGGATTATTAATCGGAAAGGAGATATTTTTTCAATACTATTTGGTGATGGCTTTTCATAGCAGAATAAAAAGAGTGGGATCTTAGTAAAGGCCTCCGTTGCGAATATTGGATATAACATACAAATTGCAAAATTATAGTTGTAAAAAATTGGAGGAACTTGGTTTGATGCAGGATGTGGTGTAGTGGATATCTGCAATATTGTAACAAATACATATATCTATTGTGTTGCTTAAAATTTCTTTGATTATAAATTTATGCATTATAAATAACCTGTTCAGCTTATCTTTTGGAGTCTTAGATGTAGCTGTTTGTATCCTCGGACATGCATCTTAAGCTAAAAGGGTTACATCCTTATACAGGATCATGGCCCTTTAAGTTTCAGAAGTTCAGTTATTTGCTTCTCTTCTGTGCAGCTTCAGCTTCTGTGTTTCTGATTTCAGTTGATAAACTTCAGTGTCACCTCAACTTCTCATTTTAAACTAAAGATTATCCTCCTTCAGCCTCTAGTTTGTAATTGATAGCTAAGCAAGAAAACAGCAGTTATCCAAATAATTGATGTAATAAGATTTTGTGGGTATCCATCTAAAAATTTTTCTGAAATTCCAGACTTGACATATATGAAATCTGTCCAGCACAAGTAGTAGGAAGATGGTTCCCCAAGTATTGCCAACTTTAGTATATTGTGAAATATCTCAACAATTAGAGCACTTATTTTGCATATGGTCTTTGTGAGTCGAGGTTTAGGTTAACAAGGCTTCAGACCAAGTAGTAGTAACCAACTATGGTTGTCATGACAATTCTTTTATTTTTAGCCTGAAAGAAGGCTTTGAATGGGGCTCTAGATTAGCTAATGTGTACCTATGGCATATAGCATGGCATACCGTGTGGCAGAGATTTCTTTGAGTTATTGTAATGTTTTTCTTACATTGATAAAAGGTTTGATAACTTTAACTGAATGAGAGGGGATTGAAGAACGAAAAAATTTAGGTATTGGGAGTAAAATAGAGTTTATGAGAACACGATAGATTCATAAAATCGAAGGAACTTGAAGAAAAATTCCAAGGGCAAGAAGCTGAAATGGTTGAGTAGAAGTTTAGAGCTGCAAATTGATTTTCAAGAAATGCTCTGACTGATGCTAAGTGTCAAGACTGTAGCTGTCAATTTGAGTACTTGACAGACAATTAATGTAGGGAAATAAAAAATTCCGCAAAGGAAAGCAATCTAACGATTAGAACTGAACTCGTCAGATGCTTGTGAATGCAATGAAGTGGTTGGAAATGAAAGAAAAGAACACGAGAGTTAGAGAATATTTGAGCAACAGTACAGCTGGAGAGCTTGTTTACTTGCTTCTCTATGTAATTTTCTGAATAACAGCATTTTTGAACATGATTAATAATTATGATCACATGTAGAGATGCGATTAAATGATGAGTATTCGAGTTAGTAATGTAAGTTGCTGTATTGAGAATTATAAGCCGAGGATGTTATTGTGTCTTACTTCGAAACATGATTAATGTGCCCAACTTCTCAATGTAATTTTCTAGACAACGGCATTTTTGAACATGACTAATACTATTTGAGTTTGGAATATAAGTTGCTGTATTGAGAATATAAGGCGAGGATATTAATGTGTCTAACTTCGAAGTTTGCAATGAAAGAAGGGCACCATTTTAGTTATGTTATTTCTTGGAAAGTTTCTTTGGGAGAATGTTGCCGATTGTTTGACAAATGGATTTCCTGTTTATATTTTTCAGCAAGCTGCTCTTGTGCTGAATGCATCTCGACGGTTTCGCTATACATTGGACTTGAAAAAGGATAAAGAGAGGAAGCTACTTTTAGCTAAGATTAGAACGCATGCACAAGTTATTCGGGTGAATATTGGTTCTCAATTCTTTTTGGAGAATTATCATTCTTATTTTTTTGTGTATCTCCTGTTAATGCACAACACTTCTATCAGGCTGCTGTTCTCTTCCAAGCAGCTGCACAAGGTGTAGATGGTAAATTACTTGCTCTATTGTTTTGTACAGTTTATTTGTTGTTCAGGATTTTGGCTTCAATGCAAGATGCAGAATTTAGACTAAGAAGAGTTTTTATGCTGCTTCTCCTTGTACTCATCTTCATCCATTCCTCATGGGTGGAAATTCTTTTTTCAGATAATATTTTATTTTTCAGGCTTTCTTTGAGCATCTTTGAACTTTTCGAGCAGGGGGGCTAGCTATTTGACACATACAGACAATAGGAATTTCTTCTTGTTCACATTTAGTTTGACTATTGACCTGCAATGCCTGTGCAATCCCTATCTCTCCTGTATCTTTGCAAATTTTGGTCCTAGATCTGTCTTTTGTCTCTATAATTCGGTTGTCATGCATGATTGTATGCTTTTTGGTTTAATTTATTTGTGGCTGGAGGCTTTTTTAGCTCGAAGCCGTTGACTTTTTACATTCTGCCTCAGCAATGATGCGATTTCTTTGTTGTGGAGCATGCTTTGCTATTCTTTTGAAAGTCATTTCATCATTAAATGTACACTGGCAATATGATTTCTTCGATACTTGATGTGGTTTTCTTGCATAGGATGAGATGACTTGGAAGTGTTGCTACTTCAAGCCTGTGTGGATCTTGAACATGAGAAATATTTGTTGAGTGTTTTGCCTATAAAGGTTGATGCTACTTTTTGAGTAATGGTTTTCCTCATGTTCTGTTTTGCACATGCAACGGAATTCCTTATTGAGGGGTGACAAACAACGTCCAAGGCCATGGATGTTGAGTATTTGTGTGATTATCTTGGGACATCAACTTGACACCTCCGCCATCGAATGATGTAGATAACATTCAGTAATGCTGTTAAACTAAATAGACTCGTAAAATGCATGGAGAACAATTTATTTGCGAAAGGTTGCTTGTCACTGATATGGTTGATGCGGGAGTAGTATTGGCAGCTGACTTGATGTTTTAGTGTTTTAAGTCATGACTTTTGCTAGTAAAATGTAAAGCTAACATTTGAAATCTCTGTTTCTATTTCTTTACTTTCATCTCAAGTTTCATTAAAACTAATGCTTTGTCATTTTAGTTGGTCTGTCCAATTTGATCCTGTCAATGTCGCTTTTACTGCACTTAATGTACAAGTGTTTTACTGGAAAGCATAAAAGTTCAAGATGCATAGAGTTTTTGCTTCATACTTCTGGGTTTTTAGTTGGCCTATGCAATTTGATCCTAATAAATGTTTTACTGGAAAGCATAGAAGTTCAAGATGCATAGAGTTTTTGCTTCATACTTCTGGGTTTTTTCCTTGCTTATCTCCATTGTCTTTCAAAAGCATTACATGTATTGCAAGCACTGAACATTTTGGTCATGTATGTCTGTAATTTTAGTACCAGGATCCCCTTTGAAAAAGCCTCCAACACCGACTCGTACTGGAGATTTTGATATCAGCCAGGAGGAGCTTTCTCAAATGTCAAGAGAGCATGAGATTTCTGCATTGCAGCAATATGGAGGGGTTAGTCCAATGCAACGATTTTCCTTTTTCTCCTACTGTATCAAGCATCATGCACATCTATGAATTTGTTTATTTTTCTGTGTATTACGATCAGGTTAAAGGTGTAGCTGAAAAGTTAAAAACTAGTCTTGAGAAAGGAATTCGTGGGGATGAGACAGATATTTTGAAGCGGAAGAATATATTTGGATCCAATACTTATCCGCGGAAGAAAGGGCGAAGCTTTTGGGTATGTTACTGCAAATCATTGAGTTATTGAACCATTTGCATCATGAGCTGTGCCTCGTTAACTTGCTTATTTGTGAGTTGTGTTATAGAGGTTTCTGTGGGAAGCTTGTCGAGACACTACTTTAATCATCTTGATGGTAGCTGCGGCTGCTTCTTTGGCCCTTGGGATAAAGACAGAGGTAAGCTTAATTTTTGAGTTTGCTCTAATTATTATTATTATTTTTTAATTTTAAGGATAAGTTCACTCTTAATACTTATTTTGAATTGAGAATTGTAAGCCCTATAAAGTTTTTTCTGTTTAATAATTTTGTTGTACTACTATATGTTATGAGATCATGATTTTGTTAGTTGTATGAATTTTAAATCTTGTCTTTTGATTTTCTGACAAGAATGGTATCTGTCCCTATCAAATTCTTATAGATTAAAGTATTTTTTTAATATATTTGTGATTTACTAGCTAATCTGAGTGGAAAATGGAAAATGCTGACATGTTTTGATTGGTTAATTTTGATTTGGTCTTGCCATAGTCTAATATGTTGTTTTCCAGGGTATAAAAGAAGGATGGTATGATGGTGGAAGTATCGCGTTGGCTGTCTTTATCGTCATTGTTGTAACAGGTATTATGACAAGTTTAGCAAAGAAAGTTGGTACAATGTGTGGTTAATTAATGACCAGAAATGCAGTTAATTTCGATTCTGTGGAGAACTGAATGAAATGTATTACATCCATATTACAAGTTTATCCTAAGGTGTTGCTATGGTTTAGCGTTTCTCTCATTTGTTTTAATTCTGGACTTCAATAGGTTGCTTGTAGGTGTAATATTGGGAAATACAGCAAACACTCTGACAAAATCCTTATTGAACCTCTAAAGGAAAGTTTTCTTTGGTTTTGGAGCTTCTTTACATCAACCCTGCTGTCTGACTTCCTCTTGAGGTCATTAAGAGTTATGGTCAGTCAGAACAAAATGTTCCTCATTTTACTTGTCTCAACAATAGAAGACACTATTTTTATATGATACTTTTTGCAAGTAGTCATGTAATAAGAACTTGTCACCCCAGCAAGATCTGGTCCAATGCTATAAAGTAGTTGGTAGTTTAAATTCATGAGGCTCCTTTGGGTTTCCCTCGGAAGACAAGTAAAGAAGCGCCATTCCTGGTGTAGGAGACAAGCTAAATTTGTGGTTTAACAAAGACATTTTTTCTTGCAGAATGTTAAATAAAGTGTTAATTATGTTTCACGTCATGACTTGAGTGCATTATTAAACTGAATTCTCATACTTCAAGGCAATTTTGTCATGGAGCCAGAATTAGCTAATTGTTTCAAAAGTCAGTTATCTTTTTTGACTAGTCAAATCTCAAATCTCAATTGTCATATAGACCATTTAGCATCATTTTAGAAGCAAGTCAATATAATGATGAGTTAAGCAATCGACTTGACACAAAGTTTTGGAAGCACGACCAAGTAACTCAGAGCAAGTCCCACTTTTGTTTTGACATAGCAAATGTCTGGTGCTGTAGTTCGTTGGATTTATTTATTGTGCATATACAACTAAACTGGGATGCCCAAAAATGATTTGTTAACATATAGTAATTCTAGATAGATCTTGGAAACTTTGTATCCCTATGCCTTTACATAACATGAGAATGTGTTGTTCAAATACATTATTCCTTGTGAGAGTATGCTTCTGGTGGATGAAAGTTATTTCTCAATGATTAGAAAAGAGGAATGGCATTTGGGATTTGTACCTCATGTTCTTGGTTTTTCCTAACAAAATAGGGTAAAGTGTGCTCCTTGAACTATAACATTTGTTTTAGTCCTTATTGCCAAGGTTTGTATCATGCTGGGTCCATTTGTAGCTGCATCTTAGGGCAAGTTTATAGATTTGTATGTACATCTATTTATGACATCACAATCATCTTTCCAGCGTGGAAGTAAATGGCTTTTTACCTTGTCAATGGAGTGCAGTAGCTGTGCATCATGGCCCAGTTCCCACTGCACTTTGTATTTATAGCTCTGTGCAATTGTGTGCATTTTGATGCACTCATCTATACTTTGGAAGAGAACTTGTCTAAATAAATTCTGTTTGAACTTTGTAGAATTGTTGTCCTTGGTTACTTGTACCATGCACTTGCATATGATTTTAATGGTTAATGTTTAAGTTTATTGTGGTCCATTGGGTTGCAGCACCTCTCATTGTCAATCTTGATGACATGCATATACCTGAATGCCTTATTTGTTATGGTTCCTTGGCACTTCCAACTTTAGTTTGTCAGCATAATATTATTTCAATTCTCATTCTGTAGCCATCAGTGACTATCGGCAATCACTCCAATTCCAAAGTTTGAATGAAGAGAAGCAAAATATACATTTGGAGGTTTGTAATCTACAACCCTGTGCTGTTCGTTGGAGCCTTTGTCCACTCTCATAATTTGAGAAATTTGAATTGCAGGTGGTTAGAGGTGGGAGAAGAATCGAGGTTTCAATATTTGAGATTGTTGTTGGTGATATCGTACCTCTCAAAATTGGTGACCAGGTGGTTATGAACTTTATTTTTTCTCATGTTCTGGATTTTTACTATCCTTGTGGTTGCACCTTTATGCTTACATACTTCAAATTTTTTACAGGTACCTGCTGATGGAATTTTGGTTTCTGGTCATTCTCTTGCAATTGATGAATCAAGTATGACTGGGGAGAGCAAGATTGTAAGTGTGAATGTGGCAATTTATTCCAGTACATATTGGGTATGAGTCTTGCTATTGTTGATTGAGCCAATAATTTTTCTCACAGGTTCATAAGGATTCAAAGGCACCATTTCTTATGTCCGGTTGCAAAGTGGCTGATGGTTATGGAAACATGCTGGTAAAGAGGATGAAGATATTTATGATTCTTGTTTACTAAAAAATATTTACGCTGTGGTTTTATCTCTTGTGGCATTTTCTGAAAATTTCCTTTTGATGAACATGGAGGAATGCACTTCGAACTGGTCACAACATACTTAACAATTCCTGGATTAATGGCAGCATAATAAGCACAAACTCTGTCATTTCATTTTGCTTTAGATATAATTAATTAGCACTCAGCAGTTCAACACCTTGAATTGCAAGCACCATTGGCAAACTTAGCAAAACTGATCTGGCGAGCGTAGGGGACCAATGTATTTTTGATCTCTTGCCCTTCATTATTGAACTGATATGAAGGATTTCTGTAGATTCTCTGGAAACATGATTGGTCGCTTCTTATTTCAAAATTTTTGTGCCTTTCCATTTTACACCTAATAATGCTTGCAGCTTTATTTGCTTGGTTTCAATTCCATTGGCCCAAAAATAAATCTCCATTTTTTTTAAAATTATAGCCTGTTGCATGTTTTTTGTATTTGTCATTCTTTTCCTGTGAATTTTATTAGCTAGAAGGTGGTAGGTTGCTTTCTGATGACTTTTTGATTGGGGTAATGCTAATGGGAGTATGCTTATTTTCCCATGTCAGTAGTATTCTTGAGAAACTTTTAGACCAGTCATCTTTTCCAACTGATACTGGGATTGTACATTGTCATATTAGATTGTTACAGTTGGTAAAGTCCAATTGGTTTTTAAGGTGTGTTGAAAGTTAGTTATGTAGGATTCTTTGGCAAGGTACGAGTGCTTAGTAACTTGTGTTAGTGCTTGTTTGTTGGTGGTCGTTCAGACAAATATAAGTTGTCTACGTGATTGAAGCATGTTAGCGCCCTATGCTTAGATATTCAGTGTGGATTTAAAAACCAACTATGGGTGCATGAACTCATTTCTTAGAGCCTGAACCATTATGACAAATGATTTAGGAAGTTGCTTCTATCCATCTTACTATTGAATTTCTGGAATAATATATATCTGATGTGGAACAAAACTTAGGGATGTTGCAGGGGAGCCCCTGTATAGTTCCATGCTTCAGTTCAGGCACATCTCTGTAAATATTGTGGTCGACATGTTCTACTAGCCTTGCATCGTTGAAGCAATTTCTTGGGGTTACCTTAGGAGTAGAAACAAGCTGTTTGTTTGGATGCCAATTTTTTTTTTTTTTTTGCCAAAAAATATTTGCTTGCATCACGAAAACATTTTCCAACCACCTTTTTATATTCCCAACCAATTTTCATCTCACATCCATCACATCATAGAAAATGCTATTTTGTTATTTCAAATAATGTCTTGTCCAAATGCATCTCAAGGTTTTTGGAATATCTTGCCTTTGAAAGGCAATCAGAGATTGGATTGTTAGACTGGATATGTTAGCATTATGATATGAAATTACTTTTCTGTTTAGACTATTAGGATAAGTGCAGACTAGAAACTTGCGCTATTTTCCTTCTCCTATACATTCATCATTGCTCATAATCTTTTGGCTAGATGTTCTTTGTGTATTATTGTAACTTTGAGCTGCAAATTTGGAATACTGTATGTTGCAGGTAACTAATGTTGGGATAAATACTGAATGGGGCTTGCTGATGGCTAGTATTTCCGAAGACAATGGTGAAGAAACACCACTACAGGTGTTTTCTTTGTTAGATGTTAACATGGTGTCTTCATTTTGATTGTAGCCATGATTTAAGCCTGACTATAGTGTATGATACGTTCTTAGGTGCGGTTAAATGGTGTTGCAACATTCATTGGTATAGTTGGTCTTGCTGTAGCTGCAATTGTTCTCATTGTCCTTTTCATCAGGTTGGTTTACAGTTGTGTGATTGTTTTCTGTTTGTCCTCTTAATCTACCTTGAAATCATGTTTTATCTTCTGCAACTTAAAATCTGAATTTCGTTTTATTCTCTTAATCTACCTCACAATCATGTTTATATTCTGCAGCTTACAATATTGTGTTGTTGTTGTATAGATTTTTTACTGGCCATACTTATAACACTGATGGAAGTCGCCAGTTTAAAGCTGGGAGAACTAAAGCTAGTACAGCTATAGATGGAGCCATCAAGATTTTTACTGTTGCAGTATGTATACTCTGCTCATTTAATTTCCTCTTTAGTTGTCTAAGTTTGAATATGCCAATTTCAAGTTTTTGACTAATATTGGAAGGACCTGTAGGTGACCATTGTGGTAGTTGCTGTGCCAGAAGGGCTTCCTTTAGCTGTGACTTTAACGTGAGTTTGAATCATGATTCCTACCCTCGATTTCAACCACTCTTTCTCTTCTCAGTCCAATGATATGCAATGCTGCTAGTCGTATATGTGCATGATATTCATGTCCAGTAAGTGCTGTCATTAGGCATTTGTTGTTTAACTGGATAGTCCCTCACGATTTACTGGTTTTTCTTGCTTAAATTTAGCCATTTTTCTATTCCCACTATATGCTTTTTATCTTTTATCTCATCTCAGTCCATTTGAACCTGCTTCAGTTGATCTGATCAAATAGCATGGGTGGCCTTGGCAACAAATGCATGTGTATATATGCATTACATGCCGATATACTTGTAATTCAATCATTTTCTAAACTTTGGGATCTAAAATTTTCCTGTAGGCTTGCTTATTCAATGAGAAAAATGATGAGGGACAAGGCCTTGGTAAGTAAATATTATCTCCCTTCTGGCTGTTTTCATGGACTTTGATTAGCTTTGTCTTTTACTTAGTTACATTGGGAGATAGTTGTATAAAGGGGTGCCTGCTACTGTTTTGATTACACACTCTTGATTAAAATGTAGGTAAGGAGGCTTTCAGCTTGCGAGACAATGGGCTCTGCTACCACCATCTGCAGTGACAAAACAGGAACCTTGACTTTGAATCAGGTCAATTTACACTATCCACCTTTTGCTAATTTTCTTCTTGTCATATCAGGTCAATTTTCTTCTTGTTTATCTTCCTGGACTCTTTCCATCTCCTCTAGTTATCACTGTCCTTTTGTGTTTATTGTTGTCCTTGGGTTTCAGTACCTCTTGGTGGGATTTTCTCCTTTTCTGCTGTGTCTGTAATTTTCAGTACCTATTGGCAGGTCTGGACCATAGAGAAAGATTTAGAATTTCTGTCTTCTCGTATGGATCACAATTCTTTTCTAATCTACAGATGACTGTGGTTGAGGCCTATGTTGGTGGGAAAAAGGTTGATCCGCCTGACGATAAGTCACTTTTGCCTCCTAAACTTACTTCTCTTCTTACTGAAGGCATTGCACAGAATTCTACTGGCAGTGTGTTCTTGCCTGAGGTAGGTCAATAATTTGATTGATATAAAATTGTCATTTGGTACACAACTTTTTTTTCCATGGAGTTCTTGTATCATGCTTTTCTCTGCATACATGATTAATAGGATCAGTGGCTAAAAGTAGACCATTATAATTGAGCACGAAATCTATTAGTTGCTACAGCTTTAATCCCTGGAAAAGCTGAGAAACCCTGATCATGTGCTGGACCGGGATATAAGATTTTGCATGTAGGATGTAAACTTAAAGCGTTTAGATCAGCTGAGCTTTGTAAAACATCCATCTTCTTTGATTTTCCCTTGCCTTTTGGGAGGCTTTGACTTCTTGTGACAGCTAGGAAAGGAACCCGAATTAGTTATGAAGATTATAGAACATATCAATTTGAGCCAATTTTCCAAGGGAACACCTTCTCTCCAAAGTATTTACTTCGTTTGAAGCGTCAAAAAAGAAAATTGTCTATATTGTGAAGATTTGTCTTGGTTTTGGTAGTGATTACTTTTCGCTTCTTGTTGACTCCTGAAAGAGAAGAAGCAAGAGAGGAAGATATTTTGGGATGACATTCCTTCACATCTCATGTGAGTAGTACAACTGACATATATATACAAGAGTGAAATAATCTAGATCCTAAAATCAAGCTATCAAGATCCTAAAATCAAGCTAGAATAATTAGCTATCTACTTCCTATAATTAAACTAGGATAATCAGGCTAATAATCAGGCTATCTAATCCCTATAATTGATGTATAATATATCACACGTATCTAGATATATTCAACAACTCCCAAGGATGTCCTGTTTTTATGTGAAGCTTTTGTGTTTATATAATTAAATGAGGAAGTAAAAAATATTAACTGATTGTGATGGTTAACACAGGGTGGTGGAGATGCAGAGGTCTCTGGTTCACCAACAGAAAAGGCTATTCTTCAATGGGGATTAAATGTAATTCCCCAATCTCATTCTGGCTGTTATTTACCATTCTTTTCTTATGCTCCTATTTGGTCAGAATATTGGTTTTATTAATAGATTGCCTTTTTGTAGCTTGGGATGAACTTTGACGTTATTAGATCAAGTTCATCAATCATCCATGCTTTTCCATTCAACTCAGAGAAAAAGCGAGGAGGTGTTGCTGTGAAACTGGTAATGAGAAATTCCGCCACAAAATTCTGATACTTGCTTAACGTGCCACACTAATTTACTTTCTTGTGATTCTGTTTCAAGGTCTTTTGCTTAGCATTCTTAACTGTTAAGGATTAAATTGTGGATATAAAAAGTTGAATATAATGTAAGATTGTTAATTTTGCAGAATTTTGGTCATCACACTCCTGTGTTTTTGTTATTTATGCAGCCAGATTCTGACATTCATGTTCATTGGAAAGGGGCTGCTGAGATTGTGCTTGCTTCATGCACTGCTTATATGGATGAAAATGATGGGATCCAACCGATTGAAGAAAAGGTCTGACAAAATCATTCATTTTTTTTTATTCTTTTTCTTCACACACTTGCAATTCTGTTATTCTTTATCTGTTGTATAGTTTTTTGTTTTCTAAGTCTGCTGTGACATTCATTTAAAATGACTGACTTTTAACCATCCTCCATGCATTGATGTTGAATATCCTGATTAAATTGAAAGCTTATGCATTTGAGCATAACTTTTTAAACCTTTGTTTCAAACTAGTTATCCTATTTCTTTTGATTTTTTGTATCTCTCTCTTTCTGTGTGTATCTACAGGTGTTAGATTTTAAGACAGCAATTGAGGATATGGCTGCTAGAAGTTTGCGTTGTGTTGCTATTGCATATCGCCATCATGAAGGCAAGGATGTTCCAACAAATGAGGAGGAACTCAGTAATTGGCAGTTACCTGAGGGGCAGCTTGTCTTGCTTGCTATTGTTGGTATCAAGGTACTCTCGCGGTCCTATTTTTGTGGGCCAGATATTGTTTGCTAGCTGTCAGAAGGAAATTGTTCAGCACCAATAGTCTTGGATTATTGATCGTCAAGTTTCCATAAAATTCCTCCATAAAGCTTTTTGACTGTAAAAATGTTCAGTTCTGTTGGGAAGGTAAACCTGCTATATTTTGTCAAAAGTGACTGGTGGATTATATGTGCTCCTCTTTTAAGTGTGCCTGGTCAAAGTTGGAAAGGAAAATGATATGAGGGGACTACTTGTTATCATTTTTAAACTTGTATTGGAAAATGCTGGTCATTTTTTAATGTTTCAAATGTTGGACACTTTTAAGACTTACTTCCCATTTTGCAAAAATTCTTATATTGCCTTTGTCGTTTGGGCAAAATGTGCACTAAATGATTGTTTCACTGTCTGGATTTGCTGCATTTTGTCTTCTTGCCCTCCACTTCTAAAGTTACTTTTAAGTTGGATCATAAAGTTTGTGGTAGACATTAATCTGCACTGATGTTATAATGCTCAATGTCCAATTATTCATATATAACTTGTGTGAAATTATGCAATTACCTTTTTTGTTTGATAGACCACTAGATTCCTTTCCTGTACTTGTCTTTTAGGCTTGGAAGCAATTATGACCCAGGCTTGGAAGCTTAAGACATGCTTCTGTTTGCCCATTTATTGATTATTTCACGCTTGTCTGACCCAGGCTTTGGGTCTAATGAATGGTTTCAGCTCTCTGGTTGCCCAGCTAGAAGTTGAATACTTGTTCCATTTATAGTGGAGCATTTCCATGCCTTGTCTATTTTAGTTGAGCTCATATATTTTTTCCAAGAATATCTAATGCTTATAATGTATATACATATTTTGGCTTAATATTTTCATTTTATGATAACCAAGAAGCTAAGGGTTCGTTTGGGAGTGGAGGATTTGGATAGAAAAGAAAGGGAAAAAAGAGAAAGTTTACTTTTGCTTCATTTGTTAGTTTGAAGTAGGAAAGAAAAGAAAGGAAACGGAAAGATGAATAGTTATCAAAATGCTTCCTCCCAAATCGGAAGGAAATGGGAAGAAAGTTTGGAGAAAGCTTGATAATTTTTTTAAAATGCCTATTTTGTCCTTAAAAAGGTTTTAAACAAATATTTAATGACTTCTATGTCCAAAATCATTCCACTAATTCTCAAAACTCCCAAACAACATAACAATCTCTTCTCTTCTCTTCTCTCATAACTTAAGCTTTCCCTTCTTTTCTTTTCTATCCTAAACTCCCAAACTAAGCCTAAACTTCGGCTTTTCCAAATGTTTCGAATTATAGCTCAATAATGAAACTTGCTCAAGCTCAAGCTAAGGTAATTGAATTGGGTTAGAGCCAAGTGCTTAATTGTTTGTCTTTTGTTGTTTTTCTAGCAGTCCTATCTGATGGTCCTATCATGTGGACACACAAAAGGAAACTTTGTTCTCTTACACACCTGTTTCCCATCCCCCATCCTTTCCACATCCTCTCTGTCCCAGCTGATTATACTGGTTGTTCTTGACAAAGATGCTTTGGATTCTGTTGTACTTCCTCCTGTGTTTCTGCTTGCTCATTTAGGCCAGTGGTTTTCATTTTTTTTTCCTAATTTGATTTTCTTATTCCCTTTTTCTTGTTTTGCGTTTCTTGGAAACTTGATATTGTTTGGGGTGGTATGGAGACTGGATTCTTGTCTATAGGGTAAATCTAAGGAATACTAAATTTTTTCCCAGTTCATGTCTTCTTCATTTTGGAGTCTGTATGTTCAGTGCAGTCTCGTCATTTCTTCAGCTTGAGTTTGTCCACCATGGTTCTTAATATGTCACTGATGGTATGCATATTTTGATACAGGATCCTTGCCGGCCAGGTGTTAGAGATGCTGTCCAGCTTTGCATAAATGCTGGTGTTAAGGTGTATAACTTTTCCTATTTTTTATCTATTTACGAGTGTGTGAATTGGATGATCATGGGCTATTAGACCAATATACCTTTTAACTGATAGGCATTATTCTTAGTTTTTTGGTCAATGTAAAGGCTGATATAACTTTTACTTTCACTGATCATGTACTTCATGTACTACTTGACCTCACAACTTAACATTGAATTTTATTTGTGTTAATGATGTACTTTCTTTCACATTTAAATCTGTATTAGACGTTTTTGCAAGTTTGAACCCCTATCACTCAAGAAATTCCTTTTTTCCTGTGTAATCTGTTTTTGCATGTAGACCTTGTTGAGGCAACTTATCACCTAAATTTAGACTGGAAATTTTTATTTGTCCTACCTGGAATATGCTTGAATATCCTAGTCATTTTTTGGTATTCTTAGAGATTTATGTCTCGGCAGTGTTTACTGCAGAGTTTGCATACTTCCATGAAAAAGGTTCAATGTTTCTCAAAAAGCATATTTCAGCCTCTGCATTATGTTTATTGATTCTCCTCTTTTTGCTGAAAATGAAGTTGCTGGGCATCATCATCTAGTTGTAGTGGATGATTGTTTGAGTTTGTCTTAAATGTGTGATCATACATTTAAACCGCATCTTTGTACTCAGCACAAAAAAGTCCCTAGACCGTCCTGTTTGAACAGGTCAAGTTGGGCCACATCTTCACCGCTTATGTTTTGAAATATCTTCACCAATACATGCAGATTCATCCTGTCTTCATTAATACTACTGATTACTTGCCAGCTTCCTTTGGCTTAGTGTTGATGGCAATACTGTCCAAGTTTTAGTTTTGGCAAAAGTTTAGCTAGAAAGTTCCTTCCTGCTAAAGGGTGATACTGTATTATTACATAAGCTAAAATAGAAGAACATGCATGCATTGGACAACTGTGCTTGCAATCTTATGCGATAGTAATATTTCAGTGTCAAACTATTAAATTGTTGTCTCTATACATCTATTCTTTTCATTGTTATTTGAAAAGATCAAAAAAGAAAAACAAAAAGAACCTGCCAGATGGTAAATTTGCAACTCCCTTTTCCTAAAGCTTTCCAGCACTTGGTGATTGTGAGCAGTTGGTCTTGGATTTTCGGACATTTTACTTTTGAATGTGCTGTGTTAACCGGCACTAATGTGCCAAGAGCTGTACATTTAGTTTGAATTTTTCTTATGATTTTGTTATGTTGTCTGTCAGGTAGTGACTATGCTAGTTTGTTTTGTTGAATATTTTTGGTAAACCATGAACTTTGGATAACTTCCTTCACTTCTCCAGTTTTCTTTCCTGAATACAACTTTTTGTTTTCGGCATAATATTTAGGGTTTTTTTTTGCTCAAGAATGTTTATGCTTCATTAAGATGGGCAAAAATGCAGAGGCATTCTGATTTGTCTTGGAAGTTGTTATCTGGTGGATTTCTCACCATCATGATTAACTCTCCTGGAATTCCTAGGTACGCATGGTCACTGGTGACAATCTCAACACTGCTCGAGCAATTGCTTTAGAATGTGGGATACTAACGTCTGATGCTGATGCTACTGAGCCAAATCTGATCGAGGGAAAGGCATTTCGTGCCATGTCTGAAGAACGAAGACGAGAAGTTGCTGAGAAGATATCTGTAAGATCTGTGTATTAAATAGCATCCAAAATTAATTGGCCGCACCTGCATAAATGGATTTAGGAAAGTTGTTCATTGGATTAATTCAATTTGATGCGTAGGTAATGGGAAGATCATCCCCCAATGACAAACTTTTACTTGTGCAAGCATTGAGGAAGAAGCATGTAGTTGCTGTAACCGGAGATGGCACTAATGATGCTCCTGCATTACATGAGGTTTGCTTATTCTGTGGCTGGTGGTAGAAAGTCTATCAACATGTCCTATGACTTGAGTCTCCTGCATTACATCATGTTTTGTGTACTCTGTTACCCTGTCATTGAGTGGGAGTAGTTTTTTAGTTTATATGCAGCATAGGGATCAGATCCTCAATGTGGGTTTTTGTTGCTGTATTTTTTGAGGAAGGGGGATTGGTGGTGAAATGTACTTGATTATAAGGAATGGTACATCTGGGAGCCCAAGCATAGTAAATTTAGTGGGGCTTTTGAAAGTGCAGTGGAATTGGTTGATCGGACTTCCACTGCCAGGTTATTTTGGCGTTACCGTTCTACTTGTTCTTCGCACCTCCCTATCTAATGTAAAGGCCTTTGTTCTCAACTGATTTTAGATTCTGATTTTGAAAAAGTTATTTTTTTGTGTTCTCAACTGTTTTTCATGTTATGATTTTGGATTTTTGGGGCCCAAAAAGCTGAAAATCAGAAGCATCTATTCTGGTGCTGATTTTGACTTTTTAAAATCAGCTTTTACACAATCATAAGCAGTTGAAAAATAAGGCCAAAGAGTATTCGTTGGGTGCTTGGTTTTAATATTGTCTGTGAGAATGGAACCGTTCTTAAGAGTAATTATGGCCTTGATTTTCTTACATTGTAGGCGGACATTGGTCTTGCCATGGGCATCCAAGGAACTGAAGTTGCCAAAGAGAGTTCAGACATCATTATACTGGATGACAACTTTGCTTCTGTGGTAAAGGTGAGGCTACCTTAGTAGTTTGAAAATGCAAATAGATGTTGTTTACATTTTTGTTACCTTTTGGCTTGAACTTTCCTGTTTGTCCTTTTGTTTTATTCAAACAAGTTCATGATTCTCTAATTGAGCTCTGTTGAAAAGTAGGATAAATTATGCATGGCTTGAAAGTGGAAAGAACGTTGTCTTGTCATCATTAACTTTTAGAACTACTTATTTTGTTTAGATCCTGATTTCTGCTTTTCTGTTGACTGCAGGTGGTCCGGTGGGGTAGATCTGTTTATGCCAACATTCAGAAATTTATTCAGTTCCAGCTCACAGTAAATGTTGCAGCTCTAGTAATTAATGTTGTTGCTGCTGTTTCTGCTGGTGATGTCCCGCTGAATGCTGTGCAGGTTTAGATCCTTCTCTGTATCTCCTTCCCTCGATCTCACTCGATAACAGGACGAAAATAGAAAATCACTAACATGCATGAAAAAAAAAGATCTGAGTCAGTACCTTATGTCTTCAAGTGTGTACCCTTGCATCAGAGCAGGTGTTCGTACTGGTATTTGTGCGCATAAGCTTGTATGCCAATATTAACTTGTTACATTATTTGATTTGTATATTGATTTGCTTATGCAGCTTCTCTGGGTGAATCTTATCATGGATACTCTTGGTGCACTTGCGCTGGCAACTGAACCACCCACGGATCATCTCATGACCAGACCTCCAGTTGGTCGAAGGTTAGTTTTACTAAAGAGTGACAAGAAAGTATTCCAAGTATGCCTTTTGCAGCAGTAGTCTTTTTCAATAATTCTGTGTCTTTTTTGGGGGTAAATTTCTGATTTTGTCAAACCGGGGTAGTAAGATGCATAATCATTTATAGAGGTTTAATTTTTGCTCATTCTTGTTTGGTCGTGGAACTGATTTTTTGGTTGAGCTTTGGGGTTTGGCTCAAATAGGCTTGCTTTGAGTGCGTTCATTTATGAATGAACTAAGCTTAACACATGACATGATGTTAGTTTATATTAAGCAGGCCAAGCCAAGCTGAACTTGAGCTTGAACAACTAGTTTCCTTCATGAGCTGAGCTTTAAATACATTCATATGGTTTTGAAGCTAAGGTTAAACATTAATCAAGCCAAGCATGAAATTGAAAAGGCTTGGCTCATCTGGGCCTTAATGTAGCTTTGATAGCAGGATGCCATGGTATTTGTTAGATGTTAAGAATTTGGAAGCATGATTATATTATTTGTCATATTAGTTGCTACTGCATTGTTGTTATCTAGACTGACTACTCAAGAAACAGTTATTTCTTTAACTGACTTTATTACAAAATGAATGCTGATTGTATATTTCCTACTGTTAGGGAGCCTCTCGTAACCAATATAATGTGGAGGAACTTGTTGATTCAGGTATTCACGATTTGTTTGGAACTGCTCTGAGCTCTCAGAATTGCTTGAAAGTGGAAAGGAATGAGTTTCCCTGTCTGTAATTTGTCTAACACTAAACTTGGAAAATGACAGGCTCTTTATCAAGTGACAGTCCTTCTGATCCTGAATTTCCGTGGCAAAAGTATCCTCCATCTGGAGCATGACAATGCTGATCATGCTAATAAAGTCAAGAATACGCTGATATTCAATGCTTTTGTCCTTTGTCAGGTAATTCATCATTCTAATGACTGGGATTGAATAGAATTTGGATACTGTTGTATAATGCCATGGTTTTAACTTGTTCTATACATACTTGTATGCTTGTTTAGATTATATCCTATAAAGGTGTACTTGCATTCTGAAGTATTTTGTTCATCTGATTTTGAATGACCAACATGGTTAGAAATTTTGGTACATGGTTTTGTGTTGCTTCTTGGGCCAATGTGTATGTAATTAAAATCGAAACTTGGTTCAAATAGTTGGTGAAGCTTTTGCATGCAACTAAACAGTAAACGTGAGGCATGTTGTTCTTGATTGCACATTTGTCTCCCTTGTTATGTCTCTTGCGTGCTTGAGGTCAAGATCTCTCACTTTTACTCACTTGAAGGTTTAAAACCTGTTTTTCCAATTAGTCTGATGCAGAATGTTTTCAGTAAGGAGGCTAAAGCTTAGAACTTTTCGTGATTGACTGAAAATTTCCATTAAGGAATAAAGAATGTAATGCTGTCTGTTAGAAGTTTGCCAATATTTTAGGTATGATTGTGCAAATTATAGGTTTTTGTATTCTTGGGTGCTTTTTGGGTTGTTTCTTTGCCTAAACTTCTTAAAATATTGCTTATTAAATGCTACATGCGGCTGTCTATTTCAATCTGATATTCTGGTTTAATTCCTCTCACTGAGTACCTGAATGAGCTTGTCATTCAAATCACAGGTTTTTAATGAATTTAATGCTCGAAAACCTGATGAGATCAACGTTTTCAAAGGAGTCACTAAGAACCATCTCTTCATGGGAATAATTGGGCTTACAGTGGTTCTTCAGGTATCATGTTTATCCTTTCTTTTAATTGAGATGTGCACTATATAGTGTCATACTTCTTATGTGTCGCTTTTCTATAGGTGGTTATAATCTTCTTTCTCGGTAAATTCACTTCCACGGTTAGACTCAGTTGGAAATTGTGGCTTGTGTCCATAGTCATCGGATTGATCAGGTCAGAGATATGTTACTATGAATTGTTGGATACATTAGGCTTGCATATAATTAATTGAGTCTATATGTGTGGTGTGTTTGATTCTGTTGTTGGTGACTTGCTGTATAAAATCCCTTCAAACTATATGTGAAGTGGATTCTTCTCCCTACAAATATGCTGAGTTTACTTGATATTGTTCGTTTTCCTTTTTATATTTGACCACAGCTGGCCTCTTGCTGCTATTGGGAAGTGGATACCTGTCCCAGAGACTCCTCTAGGGGAACTTTTGACAGGAAAAATACGGCAACAGAGAAATGGAGGAGGAGGTAATCTAAATTGCTGCTCAATATTAAAAAAAAAAAAAAAAGCTGACATTTGAACTCGGTATTCACATTAATCTGTTTTACTTCGTTTCTTCACAGATTAAGTACAAGGGCTTAGGACATAGTGAAGGTGTTTTTCTGTTCGAACTTCTCAACTGCAAGTACAGAATACTTTGAAAGAAAGATTTAGGGATCTGACTTTAACCGACTTTAGCGAGCAAATTCCACAGTTTCAGTTCTTTTTGATGCAATTCTCGCCTTATTACTGATGCCAAAGTTTATTGTTTTGGCTAATAGTCGCTGTAAATGTACACACTGACCAGTGTTTTTAAAATGGGACTGGATCGACCGGTTGAACCGGAATCGAGCATATGAAACCTATCCCATTGTAATGCCGGCCGGAAATAGTAATTTACCCTCAAAAGTGGTAAACCAGCCGAACCAACAGAGTCCGGTTCTCAATTGGTATTGAAATTTGCCAAAAAAGCCAAAGTTTTCACTGGTGTCCAGGTTCGAACTTGGTACCTGTTGCACGAGAGTATACGGAAGTAGCCATTGTACAGCAAGCACGATTGGAAATTGTTTAGCACTTAATTTTCTCTCTCTATGATATCTGCAAAGGAAAAGAAAAAAAAAAAGAGAAACCCTCAAATACTCAAAACAAACTCTTCCTCGAGCCCCCAGATCTGCCGCCTGTCTTCTCGTCTTCCTCACCCTGTAATCTCCATTCTCACTCTAAAGTAATTTTTTTTTTTTTTGGAGACGATAACTGTTGTATAACCTAATCTATTTTACACTTGCATGACTTTGATTTCTGATTTCCAAGGTTAATATATTCAGTCTCATCTATAAACTATTCTCCTCTCTCCATTCTCGTGTATAATCACTCGCCACTCATCTTTTTTTACGGCCATCCTTTCTTTTGATCACTTCTTTACTTCAATCATTTGAAGTTTTCTTTCTTGTGTGTATTTTGAGATTTTTTTTGTTTTCTGGTTTGAAAATTTCCTTTGTTTTTTGTACGATGGTTTGAACTTTCTTTTTTTTGATGGTTAGAAGAAGGTACGGTAATCATTTTTTACTCTTTTTTCATTTTTCATGGCAGGAGAATTTTTTTAGTATATGTAAATATTGTTTGGAATATATTACTCAAAATAAAGTTTATCTTTTCAATTATACGATCAAAATTATTAAATTTAAACTTGAGCTATATATTTAGGCGATGAGGATAAAGCGAAAGAAGTTGGGGATTGGGAATATCTTTGTGGTTACAGTTATCACTCGTAATCATTAGTCACCATGGATCATCACTAATTTTTTCAGATTTTTTATTTAAAAAAGTGAACTGGTGACTTGGCCGGTTGAACCGATTGAGCTGGAAAAGGGAATTGGTAACTCGACCGGGTCAGTCCATGGATTGTACGCACTGAGCTACTCCATATGGGAGAGTTAATATACCATGTTAAGTGCAATTATACACATTTTGCTGTCTGAATTTGGTGGAGGATTTTTTGGATTCTTATATGAAGGGATGGTTGTTCTAGTTTTACTTTTTTTTTTCCTTTTAATTTTTAGATTAATTTGTTATACACAAACAGTGTACACTGATAGTTTTAGATGAATGACAACTAATGTAAATTTGAACACGAAATTTAAATTTTGGATATGTGTAATACATTCAGCGGTGATGATGCCTACAATGTTAGTGTATATGAGATTTACACTTACTTTTTTTGCCTGCTGAACAAGTGTAGGGTTATTGTGTTAGCTCTACTGGTATCATCATCCCATTGGCCAATGATCCAGAAATGAGAAAGGAGTAGGAGGGTTGTAGGTTGGAAGAGATTTGAGAATCGTCAAATGAACATAGTTAAAGATATCTAAGTTGTCTCTAGAAAATCCATTTACTACAAAAGATATTTTTGTAGTTCACCTTTTGGACCTGTGACAACTAGGTTGGAACAATTCATTACCATGTCGCCGACACAGGATTTCGTCTTCAAGCTTTAACATTTTGGCACTCTCAATTCAAAAGGCAAGAGACTAAAACGAGAAAGTGTTTATACCCTACTTGATCAGTCCAATATCTACGCTATCTATCTTTGTATTTATTTATATCTATACCATCTTTAAAAGTGCTATAGGTCTTGTTGGTTGAGTGTTAGGAGAAATTGTTTGAGTTTTCATTATGTACAAAATATCTCATTTGTGATAGCATTTGCAAAGTTTATCAATTATAAATTGAGATCACAATTAAAACAAAATTAATGTCCAAAACAGTTGTTGCCGACCATTAAGCTCCATTTTGATTTATACTTTGTGTCAGATTTTCTCACAACCAAAATACTCTACAAACTCAGCTCAAGAAATAGTAAAAACTTGTTGGTTGAAATCCCATGAGAGCATACTAGTACTATATTTTCTATTAAGAACAAGTTCTTATCCCGTGCACTTGCACGGATTATTTTTTTTATTTAACTTATTATTAACTTAAATCTCGAAAACAAAGACATTCATTTAGTAGATAAACTTTGTAACCTCTTCAAAGAGTGTAATTATCCAAAAATAGTTTGAAACATTTAAAAGGATATGCTAAAATTAAAAATTACAATAGGGATAGGCATGAATATTGAACAACATATTTTATACATTGGATCCAAAGTCAAAGTAATTAAAAAAATCAACCCAATAATTTATTTGTTTAAATTCTCTAACCTAAATATACTGAACAAAAGCATATAATGATTAAACAATCTTCTTGAATAAACAATAGAAATTCTTCTTAAATAGTTCATTTGCACAATAGTTAGCCAGTTGCATCATTATTGTAATTCGTGTATATGCAGACAAAAAAAAAAAAAAAAAGAAACATAGGCTTATTGGTTCTATGAAAACAATATTTCCTTATTGCAAAAGTATAAAAAAGAAGGGAAAAAAAGTATAATAACAACCTAAGACACTTAAAGACAATTCTTGAAGTACCAAAAATTTTTAAAATGGTTTGTACTGCCCCATCTGGTGACCAATAGCTAAATTAATGAAGAAGTTATCGCGTTAACAGTAAGGCAAAGTAAAATCCCAAACATTTCCTCACCAAAGAAAGCAAAAGTGAAAAATAAACCCTGAAAATGTCAAACCATATGAGTATAATGTTCTTTTTTCTTATATTTTTTCTCTTATTTATGCAATACCTTCAATATTAGGAACCAAATTCTTCCTGCAACAAAAACAATATATAAAGAAAAAGGTATAAATATACTTTGATACAAATATCCCACAAGGTAAAAATAAAACAAGATTTTTTAGCACCAAAAATTCCATCAGGCACTAACATAAGGCCACATTCGTAAATGCGCAATTAATTTTGCTCTTTAGACTTTGCTTTATGAACCTAACCAAAGAATATCTTCTTAAAAACTAAACTAAAATTCACATAAAAGAAGAGCAAATTATTCGGTTGGCCATTAAACTTTTGCAATCGTCGAGTTTTAGTCACTCAACTATTAAAAGTCTGGTTTTGGCCATTAAAATATATAAAGTTAAGATGTGAGGCCATTCTGTTAGATTTAGCCGTTAAGTTTGCCGATCTGTCCATCCGCGCGATTTTCAAGGTAAAAGACTGGGTCAATTTAGGAAGTTTAACATAGCATTGAATGCTTCTCTCAAAAATCGTCGCTTTTCTTCCTCCCCTCGTCAAATATTTGTCAGACCCTTTTCATCCTCAAAACTTCCCTCCACCGTTTCATTACCCTCTCCGTCAGTTTCCGCCGCCTCCGTCGCTGAATTGATAATTGAAATCTTCCTATAATCTCCACTCGCTTTATCATATTTATACTTCAGCGGCTCCTTCCCGGACAAAAGCTCCAGAATCACCACTCCAAAAGCGTACATGTCAGACTTTTGTGTCGCCAAGCTGGTCGACTTAAACTCCGGCGACATGTATCCTCTCACTCCTTCAAATTGCCTCCCCCTACTCCCCGACCTCCGCAGCTCCGGCAACTCCTCTTCCATTATCTCACCTCATTCATATCTCTCCGTCTCGGAGCATAGCTCGGTGGCTCCGAAATGGCAAATTTGGGCATTCAAGGAAGGCCCAGTGATAATAATTTTGCTGCTCTTCACGTACTTATGGACCAAACTTATGTTGAATCCGGCTGCGGTGTGGATATAATTCAAGCCGTTAGCTAAATCCGTTGTGATTTGCATTCGCGACATCCAGGTGGAAAGAATGGTGAAATCAGGGTTTCTTGGATTTCGGAGACAAGTAGAAAGATTCGAGCCGCTGATAAATTCATAAACTAAGTAAATGTGATGTTTGAAATGGAAGCTCCGAGGAGCTTGATTAAGCATTTATGATGGATTTTACAAATAACCGATAATTTGGATCTCAGCTCAGATTCGTGGATTGTCTAATGGATTTTCCATTGAAAAATAATGACGTCCTTTTCGTTGAGCTCGTAGCGCCAGGACTGGGAGGAGGAGGAGGAAGTGGATTAGCGTTTGGTGAGAAAATTGTTGGTGGCAGAACGGATTTCGGAGAAGTCATAAATATAGGCGTGTTCTGGGAGGGAGAGATGGAGGCTTGGAGAGGGATGTACGGCTTGAAGCGGAGGTTGTACCAACCGACGAATTTAGTTGAAAATCAGAACCGGAGCCGGTATTCGGGGCAGAACCTGAATAAAAGGTGCTGCTGGTGGAGGGACTGGAGGAAGGAAGTTTAGCAAATGGAGAATTTGGGGACGAGTGGCGGGGAGATTGGGTTGCTTGAGAGGAAGTTCTGGGTTTGGTCCTGATGCCTACGGTGGATGAAAAGGGTCTGACGAAGATTTGATGAGGGGAGGAAGAAGAGTGACGATTTTTGCGAGAAGCATTCAATGTTACGTTGAACTTCCTAAATTGACCCTGTCTTTTACTTTGGAAATCGTGCGAATAGACAGATCGGCAAACTTAACGGCTAAATTTAACAGAATAGCCTCACATCTTAACTTTATACATTTTAGTGGCCAAAACCAGATTTTTAATAGTTGAGTGACCAAAACTCGACGATTGCAAAAGTTTAATGGCCAATCGGATAATTTGCTCCATAAAAGAAACCCATTAGTTACCATAAACAGAAAGCTTTTAGAGTAAAAAAAAAAAAGATCCAATCTGACCAAATGCAATAGGAACAAATAATTTGGAAATAAAAATATTCCAATATGACATGAGGAAATTGCAACAAAGAAGTTTGAAACAATAAAATTAACATTCACTATACAAAAAGATTTTAAAAAATTACTTAGGTAATATGTATTTAATAGATTGAAGGGTTAGATTCGTTAGAATCCTTCTTCCTTCTCTCTCAGGATTTGAATTTTGAAGTTTGAAGTTTTAGGGTTAAGCCTCCATGGCTGTTCTTCAGTTGGAGGTTGGAGGTCACCCTAGCTATTCTTTTGCTGATGTGCTGCGTGATCAGCCAACCTTTTCTGCATGCAAGATCAAGCCTGTCTCACAATTCAGAGAGAACTAATGGTCTTGTTTTCTGAAGAGGATATCGCCAAAATGGCTACGCCATTCAAATGTGCACTCGTGGGAGAATTTTCACATGGAAGACCCAATCTTGATACAAGAAGGAAGTCTTTTAAAGCAATTGGTTTTCAATCTGATTTCTCAAAAGGTTTTCTGGATCAGAGGCATATTCTTATTCGATTTTTGGTGGAGGAAGACTATCAGTGATGCTGGCTAAAAGGACTTTGGATGATATCAGATTTCCCAATGCGAGTCTTTAAGTGGATGTCGGATTTCCAAATCAATAGTGAATCATCTCATGTGCCAATTTGGATTTCTTTCGAACTATTACCAATTAATTTTTTTTTGACAAATTGTCTTTGTTCTCTATTGCACGTGCAATTGGTACTCCCCTCAAGCTAGATGTAGCTATAGCATCTTTATCTCGTCCGAATGTTGCTTGTGTGTAGATCTTGATCTTTCAAAGGAGCATCCCAATCGTATTCTGATTGGAGTTGACCGAAGTGGATTCTGGCAGGTGGTTTATGATAATCTGCTATCTTACTGTTCTATCTGCAGCAAACAAGGTCACGCAAACTCGGATTTTCGTCACAACACGCAACAAAAGGAAAAGAAGGAAATAACCCAGGTGGTTCAGGACAATCGCATAGCCTATATTCCAAAGGAAAAAGATGAACTAAAAGGGAAGGATATTGTTCAGAATGATTCTCCTGATAATTGCGAAATAGAAGAAGGTGAAATACCCCATCGTGCTGCTCCTGTACAGCATTCTATTGAAAGTGAATTGAGAGATCATCAATTGACTATTCCAGATAATCAATTAGTGCTGAGTAAGATTGTTGATGACACATTAATAATTAATCCCAGTAGTCAAGAAGAAAAGACTGCCTATGGTGGTTCTTTTTTGGATTGTGAAGACGTACCAGTGCCGATACGGAGTACAGCTAGCAACTCACTGTTCAAATCCTTTAAGCAATTCAGTGATTCTCTAAATCTACGTTTATCCAAGCCAGTGGCTACTCAAGACGAGGAAGGGTTGACTCCTGTGGTTTCAAAAAAATCCAGGAACAGGAGGAATCACATCAGGCTTCCCTGACAAATCTTAACCAGGCAAGCTTCTAAAGCCATTGATGGTTCGTTGCAGTCTGTAACTCATGAATAGTGTTTTAATCTGGAACATTAGGGGAGCAATGGGCAGATCTTCTGTTCGTCGTTTTAAGCAATTAATTCATTTACATAGTATTTCTGTTCTTGTTCTTCTTGAACCATTGGCGAAGGCATCTAGCATTGAAGTTCTTCGTATAAAACTCTCTTTTGATTTTTGTTTCTTTAATGTATCTAATAAAATTTGGGTCCTTTGGAGGTCTGCTTTTCATTTTAATGGTCTTCATAATTACGAACAACGGCTTCATGTTATGGTGGTGCATGATTCTTGGGCTCATATGGTGAATGCTACTTTTGTCTATGCAAAATGTTCAAGGTTGAAAGGCGGATTTTGTGGTCAGAGCTAGGATATATTGCTGAAACAATCACAAGGCCATGGCTAGTAGGTGGGGATTTCAATATGATAACTTCTGTTACAGAATATGTAGGAAAAGTTGCTCAAGATTTGGGAGCAATTGCTAATCTTAACGCTACAATCTCAAACTGTTGCCTTCAAGAATTACCTTTTTCAGGTAGTTCCTATATGTGGTCAGCAATTAGAGCTGGCGCTAGAGTTTGGAAGCGGCTAGATAGGATATTTCAATGGTTTAATTTTATGCCAAACATAGCAGTCCAACAACTCAATCGTGCTATTTTAGATCGCTTTCCACTACTATTGCAAATGCGGACTGATAGCTCTTTAGTGCCAAAGCCATTTAAGTTTCAAAATTTTTGGATTTCAAATCCTAGCTTTCTTCAAGTGGTGCGTGATAATTAGGGCATGCCTGTCCAAGGGTATGGTATGTATTCTTTGGCTTTCACGTTAAAGAGGCTGAAAAGCTGTTTAAAGGATTGGAACAAGCAACATTTTGGTGACATCTTTAAAGCTGTTAAGCAAAATGAGTTGGAAGTTCAGCAAAAGGAAATTCAATATGAAACATTGCAAACGATAGAGGCAAGAAGTGAACTACATCGTGCTCAAGCTCAACTGCTATTAAGCTTAAAAAATCAGGAGGAGTTTCGGCGTCAAAAGGCAAGAATGAAGTGGTTAAAAGATGGTGACAGTAACACAAGTTTCTTTCATGCATCAGCTTGAGATAAAAGAGCTAAGTTTATGATCCATAGAATCAAAGATAGAGACAATGCATGGATTGAAGATGAAGAGCAAATTTCATAAGAGGCTGAGAATTTTTTCAAGAACCTCTTGTCGGCAGAAGATATAAGTGATGCGGAAGAGTTCTCAACATATCCTTGCTCTTGTATCTGCTGACCAAAATATTTCTTTGCTGCGGGAGGTTACTATGGAGGAACTAAAACAAGTTGTTTTTTATCTTGACAAAAATTAGCGATCCTAGTACATATGTGTAGACACCAAAATTTTAATTTCATTTAATTTGAATTTGAATTTGAATTTTATTTTATTTTATTTTTATTTAATCAAAGTGCAAAATGATAGTTAGCTATTTTTTTTTTGAATTAGGTTCATCTTCTTTTTTTTTTTAAAAAAAATCAACAAAACAAACGTTTTTTGCATTAAATTTCCGAAAAAAGAAAATTCTCACAAAAATTTGTTTTTATCTTTTCAAATTCAATTTCTTCAAAATAAAATGAAAATTTGCAAGGCAAACCTCAAAAAAGGAATTTAACATTTTTGTTTATCCTAAATTTGTTTTGAAAAACAAAATAAAAAAAGGAAAAACAAAAATAGGTGGAATGCATGCAAATGAGCCATGTGGTTTTGGCTTTTTGCACACAACAACATTTAGGGGCTAGGTGGCAAGACAGGTGTAGAGTTTGGGGAAAAATCTGGAACAAAGAGGATGAAACTAGAGAGGCTTCGGCAGAGAAAAAAAGAAAAGAAAAACAAGAGAGAGAAAAAAGAGAAGCTACGGGCAACAAGGGAAAGAAAAAAAAGAAAAAAGGAACCGAGAGAGAGGGAAGAGAGGATCTGGGGAGGGCAAGAAAGCGCGAGAGACTGCAGAGGGGTTGAGGAAAAATCTGGAATAGAAAGGGAAGAGCCAGAGAGGCTTCGGGAAAAAGAGGGTTTCAGGAACGAAGGAGAAAAGGAAGAGGAAGAGGAAAAAAGAAAAGGAGAAAAGAAAGAAAGGAGGAGGGGGAAATCTGGGGAAGATCAGAGGGGAAAAATAGGAAGAAAAACAAGAGGCAAAAGAAAGAAAAGCGAGAGGAAATCAGCGAAGGAAGGAAAAATTTTTTTTTTCGGCTGGAAAGCTTCGATTAGGCTGGTCAACCTGCTGCCTTCCAGATCAATTTCCGACTTGATTTTTGAGGGAGTTTTTTTTCTCCACCATATCTGTATACCCATGACCAATTTTTGTTCAGGAATCGTTCAGCAAAAACGTCTCCAACCCTCTCAAATCGTGGCCCAAAGTGCTGACCTTCTTGTCACTGCTGAATTTTCTGCAACAAGGGTTGACTTCCAGATTCTAGCTTTGATTTTACTTTCCTCGAACTTCCTGCGGTTGTTTGACATACTCACACACCAAAGGTAACTCTTAATCCCTCATTTGCTTGTTGCAATCCACAAAAGGAAAAATCTCTAACTCATCAAAATTATGCTTTCATGAGCTTATGGTGTGGGTTCTATGGTTTTGTTGGGTCTGATGTATCTTGTGTGACTAAAAAGGATAAGATTTGGAAATTAATGTAAATGCTTGTCCTTGATTATCTTTGCAAGCCTTGCAGTTCATAAGTAAAGTTATGTCCCGGGGATTTATCTGGAGTCCATGAATGAGAGTCGTCTGTTTCCTTTTGTGAATGAATCTGGAGTGGGGTAGCTTTGAGCCATGGAAACTTGTGTTTTCTTATATCATTTGCCCTCGTTGTAAAAAGGAGGAGAACAATGCATGAGAATGGTTTGATTAGATTTTTTTCTAGCTGCGTATATTTGCTACTATTCGTTCCCTTCCTTTTGTTTCTTCTTTGGTCATAGAATTTGTTTCCTCCGACAAAGGTTGAGGAGCCCAGTGACGTTTGATATTTTTTGCTAGGAAAATGAGAAAGATTTTGACTTTGGGCTGTTCATTTAAAATCATGTTTTGATTTCTTCCTTTTTCATGGTACAACAACCGCTTGGATGGAAACCCATGAATTTGCAGAAGAAAGAAACCAGCGAAGGAGAAGAAAGCTTCGTGGCTTTGCATGGGATTTTCCAAAAAAATTGCACTTTAACCCTTAGTTTTTTAAATAATTCAGATATGGCCCAAAAAATTGGAAAAATCAATCAAATTTTGTCCCTTAAAATGTTAATTTCTTTGGCATGCTTTAATGTGATTTTTGGACAGATTATTCATAAGTTTTAGGAGGGAATTTGAGGTTTAATAATTTTGATCGATTTAATATTTTTATTGGATTTTAACAAAAGTTTAGAGATTTGGGTGATATTTTATTTTGGGTTTAGCAAGTGTAGCAAATGGGTTTTGATTTATTTTTGTGGATTTTAGCATTGGATTTGGTAGGCTTTATCTTTGAGCCCTTAATTTTATTTCTCTTTAATTTTTGACACCAAAGTTTTGTAATAATAATTTAGCCCCTAAAATTTTCTCAATATTTGCAATTAAGTCCTTGTTTGTTTGATTTCTTAGATAGAAGTTACTTTTATTTTTTAATTATTAGTTATATTCCATTTGAATGCCTAAATTGATAGATTTTATATTTATTTCCATTTTCTTATGATTTATTTGTTAATTAAATTGGTGTCTTGATGATTTTTGTTAATTTTGGAGTTAAATAGGGCAAATCCACACCCCAATTAGCTACTACATCAAGGGAGGTATCTTTTTGTGTTATTTTAAATCCTCCTATGTGCTTCTATGTGATTTTATGTGTGTAATTGCATGTTTTTTATTTTATTTATTTATTCAATTTATTTGTTTTTAATTTTGTATATTTTTTTAATTTAATTTTTGATTATTTGAGAGGCATTTAAATACCAAATTGTAATAGATAGGGGGTTCAAGACATGTATTTAGATAGATTATGTAATAGATAGGTTTTAATTTCGCCAAATATGTATTTAGTTAAATAAATGTAATAGTTAGGGTATTATTTTTCAAATCCCCCTCTTAGATTGTAGTTAGGGCCCCCAAATATAATAGTTAGGTCTCTATTTGCTTTTATTTGCTTGTGTGCTTGCATGCTTGTGTGTTTACGTGTTTAGTTGGTTTTTTGGGGTTTTTGCATTTAGATATCATGCTTATGTGCTATGTGCTTGATGTGATTTATGTGTTTACTTGTTTTTATTATGTTTTATATGATTTATTTAGTTATAATAAATGCATGATATCACCACACTAGTCCAATACGAGTTGTGGTCCTTTGTTCCGATTTCTCACTAGTCCAACGCTAGTGAGAACTTATAGACATGGGCTAGTCCAATGTTAGACCTTTAGGGACTGTCTACACGTTAGATCATGTTTGAGTGACAATCACTACATTTTCATGCATATTTTCTACTTTTTAGGATCTTTACCATTTTTGCATGATATTTCCTCTATGTGAATATCCCTTATCCATATGTGCGAAACATGACATTTAGACTTGCATTCTATGTAAGAAAAATTAGAAATAGGTTAGTGCATTTGCTTGATTAGGTTAGGGAGTACCCGTTAAATATGGGATATGGACGAGTATGACTTCTTATTCTTAGCACGCTCGTATTTCCTCTATAAAAAGGAAAATTGAGTCACGAATTTTAGCCCCCGTACCCGTTATGTTGCATCCCTCTCTTTTAGGTCACGTATATTTGTATATTATAATTTTTCTATTTTTTTCAAGTCTCATTGTTGCATATTCATGACCTCTTCAAAGAATCACTTTTGGGCGTCGCAATTAATGTGATTTGCACCAATTAAAATTCGAAAAGACATATTGACCCTTCCGATAGCCATTAGATCTTGGTTTGTATTCATATAGTAACATCCAAGTATGATAAGTTTTTTAGGTTAAACTAAAGAAATTTTTTCGACTAATTCACGCAACTAACCTTAGTTAGGTTGAAAGGGTGCCTTGGATTTTATCCTTGCCTTCCTTTTCTTCAACTGTGACTCCCGAGCCTTTTTCTCTTGATTTTCGAAAACTTGGAGTCGTTTAAAAAGAATTTTCTCTACTTTTTACTTAAAATTCATTTTAGGTGACTTGGTATACCTTAACTCTATACTAAGTGGCGACTTCTATTTTTTCCTAAAAACCCTTTCTAAACTATTATTTTTGAGCCAAAATCGTCGCCCTATTAAGTCCCATTTTAGGCCCTTTGTCTTTATTTATTGTCTAAAAATAAAAAAACTCATTTTCATTCAAAATAAATCAAAATTCATTTTATAAACCCGTAATTTTATTTTTTCTTTAAAAATGGGATGCGACAGTTTGGCGACCCCACTGGGGACTTTTAGAGAGTCCGAGCATTTGATTATGTCGATCTTTTTCTTTTTCTAACCTTTTTTTCATATCACATTTGGAGGTTTTAGGTTGCATTTTTTTTCCTTTTTAGGGTTTTTTGCACTTAACACGCGCCAACATCTCGATATCCGTGTATATGATGAATAATGTGTTTATTTTCATTCACTTATATTTACATATCATGCTTGCATCTTGGGGGAGGGGATAGCCACCCTAGAACCTTCACCCGTATTTGATGGTATTTAATCCCTCCCTTCAAAATGAGCACTTCATACGTGCATATGTTTTACCTTATAATCCTCATTTCTTTTTACTTTTAGTGGTTGTCACACCATTCTTCCTTATTAGGATTAGGATCGATCCACTTGGACATGTGGCCGTGGCACAACGTGCGCGTAGCAATGTCCGAGGGATCATTCGAACCATCGACTCTTAGGCCTTGGGATTGATGACCCTTCGCCTTTGGTCTGAAGGTTTGGGGACCTGAAACTTTATCGAATCTAAATGTATTAGTGAATCCAATCTCATGCATCCATATTAGAAATTACCTAAGATAGAGTCAACCTTACCCGAATAGGATCATTAGGCACGAGGGGAGGGATTACACCATTCTTTCTTTATTTGCCTTCTATTTTTTCATATTATTTTTGTTTACTCTAATGTGTTATGTGTCATATATCAATTGAACTAATTTTTCTTTGTTCTATTGCATTCATTAAGCCTTAGAAATAAGAGTTCTGGCATGATACTCTTTTAGAACCTAACCCTCTTAGATAGGTTATTGCATGTTTAAATTTCGATGTATTACATTTGTAGGTTAATAAGTGCACATCATTTTAGGCCCACCCTGGCATACAAAGGGTCCTTTTAGGTCATGTTTTTCATTTCAAAATTGCATATTTAATTGTTTTGATAAATTGGCATCATGTATAAACTTTAGAAGGGAATGCCACATAGGGAATCCCACTTTAGGAATAAGCTACCTTGTGTTTCGGATATGTAATCCAATGAGACTTGTACGTCTATATTTTTTGTACCGTCCAAAAGAGTAGTACACGAGATAAGGTAGGATCCGATCCCTTCTGCGATGACGACATTGAGAATGATGGAACAGTTTTTGCACATTAGAATATGAGTTTCTAATAATCATTTTTGGCCATTTTGTCAAAACTGGTAAAATTGCTTACGTAAAGGACATTAATTTGAAGAAATTCACAAATAATTCCTCATTGTTGAGATGGTAAATATATTGAGGCCAAATCTTGATTTTAGAAGGCTCATAGACTAATGCATCGCAATGAATTTTTGAAACTACCAATGGGCAGACAATTCAATCTATTTTTGAATAAATCATCAATTTCATTCAATTCATTTGACCGGTTTACCCGTTTTTAGGGTGATCTAGTCAATTTTGAATAAATCATCAATTTCATTCAATTCATTTGATCAGTTTATTCATTTTTAGGACAATCCGGTCAATTTTGAATAAATCATTAACTTCATTCAACTCATTTGACCAATTTATTCATTTTTAGGGTGATCCAGTCAATTTTGAATAAATCATCAATTTCATTCAGTTCATTTGATCAGTTTACCCATTTTTAGGGTAATCCAGTCAATTTTGAATAAATTATTAATTTTATCCGATCCATTTGGCCCGTTTATTCTCTTTTAGGGTTTCGATCTAAGGTTCACTGAATAAATTGGTCGAGACATTACAATCCTTTCAAGAGTAGGCTCTTTCACACATCACTTTATGTGTTAATCAAAGTAATCAACCCATTCAGATTTTGCCCTCATTTTGTTAGGACAAATGTCTCCTGTCACTCTAATTGGCCAAATTTTTCAAATTACTTTTCACCCGAATCTCAACAAGTTGACTGGATTCATCAGGTATTGTATGGTGCCTATCCTAAAGGATTGCATTTTCATTCTAGGCCAACCCTTGGCATAAAAGGGTTCTCCCATAGGATATGCATATCGATTTTATACTTTTGTTTACTAACTGTGGGTATTTTTTCTTTTTCTCCCCTCCCCTGCATTTATAAAAGATGTCTCAATAAGGTAAAAATATTTGTTCTATATCTGATAACAATTTTGATCTAATAAATTTTGAAAATTACAAGTATTACTTGATTCTTGGGCAGACCCTACAATGAAAATTTGAAGAATCCATCTGGAGGCGTTAATCTAAAGCATTTGAGAGATTCCATAATTGTTTGTTAAAAAAAAATCCTTTTTGAAAGTGTGCTCTTTAGAGACTTTTCCTTTCTCATTTGTATTATAGTGGTATAAAAAATTTTTTCAAACATTTGCAATAATAAAGTTTTTATTGAGACAATTATTATTTTGTATATATTTATGTACATTTCATTCTTTATTTTGCTCATTGGGAGATTTCATGATGAATTTTAAGAAATAAGACTAAGTTGAGATTTTTCAACCTCTTGCTTGAAAATTCACAAGTGTATGTTTTCTAAAATCTTTGCATACACTAGATTGGTGATCCAAACTATACAATAAGAGTGCTCGGAATTAAAAGAGGTCACTCAAACTGATTGGTCTGTCTTAAAAGACCCAATGCAATACCTTTTTCTCCTTTACTGTACAATTCATATTTTGCCCACTTCTATTAATCTCCCAAAAAATCAGTCACATTGATTGACAAACTGTAAATTGGGGCAATCTTTGCTTGAGAAATGTCCACTGTGTCTAACCAGATTCAATCCACATCTAAGTGAAAGTAAAAATGTACATTATTCTTGTTTGTTTTGAAAATTTGGAATGATGTTTCAAGCATTCGTTTCTCTATCTATACAGGTTTTACCATTTGAGCCTTTAAAGGAATAATTTTGTTTCAAATAAGAGTCTTAATGATCACTACCCTACATTGGTAAAATTTTCAAATATAAAAAAGGAATGGATTTTCAATGAGTTATTCTTTACTTTGGTTGTCATGAGTCGTAAGAATGATGCTTTGGCCATCGTTTCTACAATCTAAATACTATTTGTCCCTTGCATCCTCATTTGAGCTAAAATGTGTGGTTCTTTTCAAAAGCACTTATGATCGCACCCCACATTAGGGAAGGAGAGTGGAGAATTTTCAAAAAAAAAAAGCAAAAAATGCTAAAATTAAAGAGAAGAGAGGGAACCACAAGTTGAGAAAATTTGATTCTACCATTAATATTTGGACTCCAATTTTGGAAAAAAAAAAGAAGAAGAAGAGAGGGGGGGCCTCTATAATCTCAAAAGTTAGGGGATCCTCAATTCCATCATTTTTGGTATTTCGATATTGAAAAAAAGAGAAGAAAAGAAAAAGGAAAATGTGAAAAGAAAAGAAGAAGAGTAGAGAAAATGAAAAAATGCAGAGAGATTCAATGCTGAATCCCCTAGTGAGCGATGATAAAAGTCAAATAAAGTTCAAGATTTTTTAGTCCAAAACTGAGGCAATTTTTTGGGAAGAAATGTGATCTTAAATGCATTGTCCTTGAAAATCTTATTTCTTTAACCATCGTCTTCAAACCATATTACAAGCTCATAAAGTCCATCGCTGACTTGTCTTCCATGACAACTTGAAATAAGGATCATGCGTCTAAGGTATTTACCAATCACTCGTGATCATAAGGTCATAATCTGTTTCCACATTTAGCTATCGTTCCTACCCATATATTACAAGTTTATAGAGCTTATATGTTGACTGAGTTTTCTCAAGAAATAAGGATAACAAACTATTTGGTTTCACTAAAATATGATATTGAGTGGGTTAGATACAATTTGGACACAAAAGCTAGGCAGATCATGAAATACCATTTCCTTTAGCCATCTCAAAATCAGAAATAACACCCATTTGATTGATTCTGAAAGATGAGCTAACAAGAAGTGGTGACCCATTACCCTCAACACCGATTATAAAGCGAGGGAGGAATTTTTCACAATTTGGTTTTGTTTTGAATATGAGTTTAAATACGACATTTAAATTTCTTCATTTGAAAAATGCAATTTCTATTCACATTGCATGTCAGTATGTGATCATTTTCTAAATTTTAGGAAACACATTTTTCTTGTTTTGTCCAAATAAATGGAGAGTCATTCGAATGAAATTTTATAATTTAAATGGGCCCAAACTGGGGCAAAGTTTTTAATTTGTGACATTTCGCTCGATAAGTCCAAATTTGGGCAATAACTTTTACGATACATTTGTGAGATTTCGCCAAATAGGTTCAAACTAGAGCAAATTTTTTGTAACAAATTTGTGGGATTTCGCCCAAGAGTCAAGTAACATACATTCGAATCTATTTTTCAGAATTTGACATCATTACTTTTCAGAATAAAACAAAATATTTTGCAAAAAATTCAAGTGCATGTTAAACCCCTCTATGCAGGTGTTTATGACTGAAATCGATGAAAAAGCGCAAGTCAGAATCTTGCAAACTTGAAGACCAATTTTTGGTAGGCTCGGATATTATTCCACTGACCAATTTTCGAAAAAGGCTCGGATTTTATCTCACTGACCAATTTTATGGCAGGTTCGAATTTTATCCCACTGATCAATTTTCGGCAGGCTTGGGTTTTATTCTATTGACCAACTTTTCGACAGGCTCGGGTTATATCTCACTGACTAATTTTCATGGTAGACTTGGGCTTTATCCCAATTACCAATTTTCATGACAAGTTCGGGTTTTATCCCGTTGACCAATTGTTACGGCTGGTTTGGGTTTTATTCCCACTGAAGACCATTATATGTTTGCTTGTTTTAGTTCGCAACAAAATAACTACAGATAAGTATTTGGTGTCTACGTCTTTGTCTCGAGTTTTTTTGAAACTCAGACAAAGATGAGCAGGCTGTAGACATCAAAATTTTAATTTCATTTAATTTGAATTTGAATTTTACTTTATTATGTTTTTATTTAATCAAAGTGCAAAATGATAGTTAGCTATTTTTTTTGAATTAGGTTCATCTTCTTTTTTTTAAAAAAATAATCAACAAAACAAACGTTTTTTGCATTAAATTTTTGAAAAAAGAAAATTCTCACAAAAATTTGTTTTTATCTTTTCAAATTCAATTTCTTCAAAATAAAATGAAAATTTGCAAGGCAAACCTCAAAAAAGGAATTTAACATTTTTGTTTACCCTAAATTTGTTTTGAAAAACAAAATAAAAAATGAAAAAATGAAAATAGGTGGAATACATGTAACATAGTTAGGTGGAATGCATGCAAATGAGCCATGTGATTTTGGCTTTTTGCACACCACAACATTTAGGGGCTAGGTGGCAAGATAGGTGTAGAGCTTGGGGGAAAATCTGGAACAAAGAGGATGAAACTAGAGAGGCTTCGACAGAGAAAAAAAGAAAAGAAAAAACAAGAGAGAAAGAAAAAAGAGAAGCTGCGGGCAACAAGGGAAAGAAAAAAAAAGAAAGAAGGAACTGGGAGGGAGGGAAGAGAGGATCTGGGGAGAGCAAGAAAGCGAGAGAGACTGCAGAGGGGTTGAGGAAAAATCTGGAATAGAAAGGGAAGAGCTAGAGAGGCTTCGGGAAAAAGAGGGTTTCAGGAACGAAGGAGAAAAGGAAGAGGAAGAGGAAAAAAGAAAAGGAGAAAAGAAAGAAAGGAGGAGGGGGAAATCTGGGGAAGATCAGAGGGGAAAAATAGGAAGAAAAACAAGAGGCAAAAGAAAGAAAAGCGAGAGGAAATCAGCGAAGGAAGGAAAAATTTTTTTTTTCGGCTGGAAAGCTTCGATTAGGCTGGTCAACCAGCTGCCTTCCAGATCAATTTCCGACTTGATTTTTGAGGGAGTTTTTTTTCTCCACCATATCTGTATACCCATGACCAAATTTTGTTCAGGAATCGTTCAGCAAAAACGTCTCCAACCCTCTCAAATCGATGATATAGCCCGTTACTGTAAACTTAACCAAAGGATCAGTACTTTAGGGCTAGAAGACCAAGTTAAAACCCAAATATCAAATCTTCTAATCGAATCAGAAACTGATGATTCTGAAAGAGAAGAGAATTATCTCAATCAGTTAGAAGATGATATTTTAACATTTTCTTCCTCTCATACCACCAGTGACAAAGAAGAAGGAGGTCCTACCATCAATGTTTTGACAAAAGATCAAAACCTTCTTCTTGACATCATTGAAGATACTTCTGAAATAGAGAAAAGACAACTCTATTTAGACAAATTCAAAGAATCCCTGAACCAAGCCACAAATTCTTCAAATCCCTTAGCCAGAGATCCTAGAATTCTTAAAACCTATAATCTCACAGACATTCTTGAAAGGTTTCCTTCCAAATCTATTAAACCTTTAACCCTACAACACCTTCAAACAGAAATTGATCTGCTCAAAGAAGAGATTAGATCAATTAAAGCCAAACAAGACCGTAACAACCTTGTTCTTCAAAACCTAACACCAATTGAGGAACCTATCAATCAAGAGGATTCTGAATTCCTAGAACAACTTTCTAAAAAGCCCAAGGAAGACAAGGATTATTTGGTCCAGATTCGATTGCTAATTAATAATAATTACGTGATCGAAACTGAAGCCCTATTTGATACGGGGGCAGACCAAAATTGTATTCTTGAAAGCCTTATCCCACCTCAATTCTTTGAACAAAACAAAGAAATTCTCAGAGGAGCTAATGGATCCAAACTTGAAATTAACTTCAAGTTAACAAATGTTCAAATCCAATTCTCCTCCTTATCTATTCCAAATATATTTCTTCTAGCCAAAAAACTATCCAATAATGTTATTCTTGGAACACCTTTTATTCAAAAACTTGTTCCTTATCTCACTACAAACGAGGGCATAATACCCCAACTTCTTGATTCAAATTCTGTTTTGCAGGAAGAATGACAAATTCAGCAACAGTCGACGAATGGATACCTCAATATCTTACCAATAATTCTATCGCAAAAAGAATATTATTCTCACAAACATCAATGCAGGGAAGATAGGATCAGATTCTTCAATGTTGTATTTTACAACTTTGAAACTGGACAAAGAATTCCTCCCTATCTTCGGTATCAACATAACAACATTGTGGCAAAACCAACAAACTATACAGTTCGCAGTTTGAAGGATCAAAGCTTCATGAGGCGAAGAAAAATTCAGAGGCTAATTCTTCACAAACAATGGATCAAGCATCAAGGGGGAACACAAGCACCTGAGATTGACAAAATGATTCAAGAGACAAAACAAGAGCTATCCGCAATTATCTTCTAAAAACAAAATATTCAAGCTGGCTCAATTGGAAAAGCTGGTTCAATCAAGAACAAAATTCAGAAAAAATCATTTTTACTGTAACACCGGAAGCACTGTAGCAATACCGGCAAGTTACTATGCAAACACGGCAACAAAAAACAAACGTTGCACTGTAGCGCGCACTGTAGCGACACTGTAGCAAATTACTGTAGCGGGTACTGTAGCACTACGAAAATTTTGCTATAAATACCCCTCAAACCCAACACATTCCACACACCATTCTTACACCAATTCTTCAAAGCTACTTCTCTCTCTAGCTTGAAGAATCCTCCTCCCTCTCTCTACAAACAAGTTCTTAGTTTTTATATTTTAGTTTTTAGATCAAACAAAGGAGTTTGTCCAAGCTTCATATCCTTGTAAGTTTTCTTTTATATTCTTGTATTCTAATTCAATCAAATGGTTGGTTGAGCCACCTACATTCATATTCATTTACTTGTTTTTATTTGTTTTGATTATACTAACCATATATGGCTGGTTATACCGCCTGAACTAACATTCTAACTTGTCTTTAAATATTCTTTATATTTTGTTTATACATGGCTGGTTCAACCGCCTATACTAACTAGTGGCAGTCCGGCTGCGACCCACTTCCTAACTTTTATGCTTTCCTCCTCTATTCTTTACTTGTTCCTGGTTTAAGGGGCTAACCCCTCGTCCCGTCTGGTATTAATATTTTGTATTAATATTTTGTATTAATATTTATATATAAATATATATTTATTAAACAAAATATATTTTTAGTATATAATATTTATATATATATTTATATATATTATATTTTTGTATATTAATTTTTGTATTAATATTTATATATGTATTTATATATTTATTAAACAAAATATATTTTTTTGTATATAATATTTATATATTAATATATATTAATATATTTTTTGTATATTTGGAGTTGTTTTTAAAATATTTGTTTGGATATGGTGTTTTTGAAGTTGTTTTTGTAAAATTTTTACTGTAGCATTGTAGATGAAAAACAAGTTTTTGAAAAACTCTCAAATCCAAATGGAGCTAGAGTGTTTTGGCCAAAAACTCCAATAAAACGATGTTGGGTTTCCTATGTGGTAGGTTACTAAATTAGTTATTCTCATGTCCTGTCATGGACGTCCTATGTTTCTGCCATGTGTATATATTACCTTAATTTATTTGGTCAGATTCAAATTTTTTTATTTTTGTTAGCAATAATTAATCCTAAACTTTTTCAAGTTTTAGGTGTAGCATTTTTTTAGCAACAATCTATTACCCACTTTGTTATCCTTAATTTACATTCTTACTATGTTTAATTTTGGTCATATTTTAGAATACTTGCTATATTAACAACAATCAATCACCTTATTGATTCATTCCTGATGAAATCAGGGAATACAGAGTCATGTTGTTTGGATGTTCAAGGATGCGAGGTTCACAGAATTTCATAGTTATACGATGATAGTAATAATTTTATTTTTACACTTTACCTTTTCAATTTAAGAAAAATAATATGCAACCTTTTCTTCCTCTTCCTTTTAATCTTGACTTTATTTTCATTTCATGGGATAATAATGAAATATTATTGAACCTTTTACAATACTTCTTCCCTTCTTATAAAAAATATTGCCCCAAAATATATAGTTCTTTAAAATAAATTTTCTATATAATCACTTTTTTTTTTGTATAAACCACATGTACCCGCGTTTTATGATCTGTGGCTAATTTTGTTCAAGCCGAGTCGAACCCCTTACAGGATAAAACTTTTTCAACGTTGTTCTTTTCATTCCCATGGGTTTTAAACCTAATACCTCGTAATTAAGGGATGCAAACCCCTTCCACTTGCACTAACATCCGTTGGTTTCTATATAATCATAACTTTATTGTAAACATTTCCTTACAATGTAGTTTCGTAAGTTTTCTTTCAAGATAGAGTTAGAAACTTCCATACTATAAACAATCTCATGTGCCATAATATCTTTTAAAATATGCAAAATTAACTTTTTTAAATCTTTAAACTCAAAAAATTAAAAAATAATTTATATAAAAATTTAATAAATTTGATATCAACAAAATGCGTATACCCTTTTGTACTCTTAGAGCAAATATTACAATTTTAAAACATGCTCATATATTTTAGTGTTAATTAATTAAAAACACATACTTGTTCTTTTTTAATGTTTAAACTTATATTGGACATTATCTTTTGATACTTAGTTTTGATAAGTGCTTTTAAATTTTTTGTTGATAATGTTTTGTCAAAATCAAATTTATTAAATTCTTACATTACTCATTTTTTTTATTCTTTGACGTTAAAGATTTTAAAGTTAATTTTAAATATTGCAAAAGATATTATGGCATAAGAAATTATTTAGAGTATATCTTTAACTATAAATGTTTTTAATTCTATCTTGAATAAAAAATTTACAAAATTACATTGTATAGAAATGTTATAGAAAGTTTATTTTGAAGAACTGTATACATGATACTTTTCATCAATAATGTTTTAGCATAAAATATGTTAGTTTTATATATTAAAATTATATTACAACTTTCATACTGGTTCAATATATTATATAAAGAGTTGATAATTATTAAACAAAGTGTACTTTCTTTTTTTTGGCGGCTGAAGGAAGGAACAAAGTGTGAATAATAGTAAGGGCAAAGTAGGAAGAAAATTTTTTTTACAGGTTTTGAAGGCCTGTCATTTACTAGGATAAGGGCAAAGTGCTTTTTTTGCGATAATTTCAGAAATTGCCCTTGAAGTTTTTAACAATTTCACTTAAAACCCTTGAAATTTCAAAAATCACAACTACCTACGTTGTTCATCTAAAATGGCAATACTAGCCTTAACATTCTATTGAAACTCCTATTTACACAAAGGATGGATTTTATAATTTTTTTTCCTTTTCCCTCCATATTCATTTCTCTTATATTTCACCAGAAAAACTGAAGAACTATCAATGTTGTCCCTAATCTCTATCCATATTAAACATCAAACTAGTAATATTTTTTTGATAACTTTTAATATCATCTAACTTTTTGTAACGCCCTTTTTATATCAAAATCAAGAATAAATCAACAATAACCTAAAAACAAGGTCACTACCAAACGATGGTAGTTCCACCACTCAACTAGCCCACAAACTTTAAAAAAATTGAAATGATACTTTATTATCTAACTTAAAAAGAATCTATATCTCTGATAAAGTACAATAAAAAGTTGCCTATTATAGTGATATATTTATTATTATAATTATTATCAAACAACAAATATTAGCATTTAAAACTTGAGACTCATTTCTTCGTAATTGTGCCAAATTACTTTACAATCATCTAGAATAATATATTAAACTTCATAAGATAAAGACATTTTAGGGTATTCATTAAATTTTTTTACCATATATTAAGTTTTGGTTATCAAAAGTATCAAATCAAGGGAGGTAAGTGTAGTTTTTAAAACTTTGATGGTCCTAAGTGAAATAGTAGAAAATCTCAACAAAGTTTTCTGAAATTATCCTTATTTTTTTTCGAGTGGGTAAAGTGTGATTGCTCCTATAGTTCAGGCGGCAAAGTGTCAGAAACAACTGAGGGCAATAGAGTCAATGACAAGAAAGCATAGTTTTAGCATCTTTAGAAAAGCACAAAGCAAAATAAAACAGTATTGGAGGGAGACTTGGGACCAGCATACTTAGATGCTTGTCCACTTTATCTTCAGTTGATGTGATTGTTACAAAATTTAGTCCACAATCTACAGTGTTTTGTTTTGGTTTAAATGCATTAAATCCCTGAACTTGCACCTAGTTGTAATTTGTATTTTGACCCTTGAGTCAAGGTTAAGCTAGCAGAACATAGATGCGGCAAACTTTAGGAGTCTAATGACCAAGTTATCCATGTCCAAAAAGTGATTGACCGTTATATTCCACGACAAAACGTATGCTTCATTAAAAATCTTGCCCGCAAAAAAATTTCTAAGCAGATAAATGATATACTGATTTTTGCCTATTGAACCAAATTCATAGCAAAAGGGAAAAAAATTCTCTCGGATAGGTAAAAAAAATAAAAATAAAAAAAACAACTCTCACAATTAAGTAAGTCAAAAATCTCAACTCTCACTAGTAAAACATCTATTCTTCTAGACGATGAGTTTTATGGTTAATTATCATATTAATATACATAAGAAATTTGAATATCTCATCTACAAAAATGACTCAAGAAATAGGTTAAACTTCTTAATCATGGACAAATTGGTCATTAAACTCAAAAAAACTGATAGAATTCATATTTCGTTAGATTGACATTAAGGTTAGGAGAGTTTCTTTGAAAGTTAAGAGTAGCAAATTGCAATTCTATTGCAAATTCATGGAGATTTTTTTTTAAATTTTTAAGTTGATGAATATGGATAAATATTTCAACCTGTCTTTAGTGGCTAATAGAGGTGTCAAATAAAACCATTTAACTAATTTTACCCATACCCGCCCATTAATAATTGAATATGGGTACATTAAATTTTTATATATGGGTATAAATGAGTTACCCAATTATACCCATTTATTAAATGGGTATAATTGGGTAACCCATCTAACCCATTTAACCCATTTAACTTAGGTTGTGTTTGGATTGCATTTTTCATGATTTTTCATGGAAAAATTACTGTAGCGATTTGATGTATGTGAGGAGAAAAGGTAATAGGAAAATGTGATTACGGAAAATGACGTAATTTTCCGACGAAAAACCGCAATCCAAACAAGGCCTTACATTCCCAAACCTTTTGTATTTCCCGGGGTGAAAAAGAGCTGGCTGGAGTTTTTTCAGGTGGAAAAGACTCAAATTCTTGAAAATTGCAATCTACATCTGTAAAAGTATCCCAATTATTTTCTTGAGTAGTGATAGGTCTGGTGAAGAATTTCAGGGAGAAAAAGAGGGCTAGAAGACCAAGAATTATTTGGATTCTTATATGAAGGGATGGTTGTTCTAGTTTTACTTTTTTTTTCCTTTTAATTTTTAGATTAATTTGTTATACACAAACAGTGTACACTGATAGTTTTAGATGAATGACAACTAATGTAAATTTGAACACGAAAATTTAAATTTTGGATATGTGTAATACATTCAGCGGTGATGATGCCTACAATGTTAGTGTATATGAGATTTACACTTACTTTTTTTGCCTGCTGAACAAGTGTAGGGTTATTGTGTTAGCTCTACTGGTATCATCATCCCATTGGCCAATGATCCAGAAATGAGAAAGGAGTAGGAGGGTTGTAGGTTGGAAGAGATTTGAGAATCGTCAAATGAACATAGTTAAAGATATCTAAGTTGTCTCTAGAAAATCCATTTACTACAAAAGATATTTTTGTAGTTCACCTTTTGGACCTGTGACAACTAGGTTGGAACAATTCATTACCATGTCGCCGACACAGGATTTCGTCTTCAAGCTTTAACATTTTGGCACTCTCAATTCAAAAGGCAAGAGACTAAAACGAGAAAGTGTTTATACCCTACTTGATCAGTCCAATATCTACGCTATCTATCTTTGTATTTATTTATATCTATACCATCTTTAAAAGTGCTATAGGTCTTGTTGGTTGAGCGTTAGGAGAAATTGTTTGAGTTTTCATTATGTACAAAATATCTCATTTGTGATAGCATTTGCAAAGTTTATCAATTATAAATTGAGATCACAATTAAAACAAAATTAATGTCCAAAACAGTTGTTGCCGACCATTAAGCTCCATTTTGATTTATACTTTGTGTCAGATTTTCTCACAACCAAAATACTCTACAAACTCAGCTCAAGAAATAGTAAAAACTTGTTGGTTGAAATCCCATGAGAGCATACTAGTACTATATTTTCTATTAAGAACAAGTTCTTATCCCGTGCACTTGCACGGATTATTTTTTTTATTTAACTTATTATTAACTTAAATCTCGAAAACAAAGACATTCATTTAGTAGATAAACTTTGTAACCTCTTCAAAGAGTGTAATTATCCAAAAATAGTTTGAAACATTTAAAAGGATATGCTAAAATTAAAAATTACAATAGGGATAGGCATGAATATTGAACAACATATTTTATACATTGGATCCAAAGTCAAAGTAATTAAAAAAATCAACCCAATAATTTATTTGTTTAAATTCTCTAACCTAAATATACTGAACAAAAGCATATAATGATTAAACAATCTTCTTGAATAAACAATAGAAATTCTTCTTAAATAGTTCATTTGCACAATAGTTAGCCAGTTGCATCATTATTGTAATTCGTGTATATGCAGACAAAAAAAAAAAAAAAAAGAAACATAGGCTTATTGGTTCTATGAAAACAATATTTCCTTATTGCAAAAGTATAAAAAAGAAGGGAAAAAAAGTATAATAACAACCTAAGACACTTAAAGACAATTCTTGAAGTACCAAAAATTTTTAAAATGGTTTGTACTGCCCCATCTGGTGACCAATAGCTAAATTAATGAAGAAGTTATCGCGTTAACAGTAAGGCAAAGTAAAATCCCAAACATTTCCTCACCAAAGAAAGCAAAAGTGAAAAATAAACCCTGAAAATGTCAAACCATATGAGTATAATGTTCTTTTTTCTTATATTTTTTCTCTTATTTATGCAATACCTTCAATATTAGGAACCAAATTCTTCCTGCAACAAAAACAATATATAAAGAAAAAGGTATAAATATACTTTGATACAAATATCCCACAAGGTAAAAATAAAACAAGATTTTTTAGCACCAAAAATTCCATCAGGCACTAACATAAGGCCACATTCGTAAATGCGCAATTAATTTTGCTCTTTAGACTTTGCTTTATGAACCTAACCAAAGAATATCTTCTTAAAAACTAAACTAAAATTCACATAAAAGAAGAGCAAATTATTCGGTTGGCCATTAAACTTTTGCAATCGTCGAGTTTTAGTCACTCAACTATTAAAAGTCTGGTTTTGGCCATTAAAATATATAAAGTTAAGATGTGAGGCCATTCTGTTAGATTTAGCCGTTAAGTTTGCCGATCTGTCCATCCGCGCGATTTTCAAGGTAAAAGACTGGGTCAATTTAGGAAGTTTAACATAGCATTGAATGCTTCTCTCAAAAATCGTCGCTTTTCTTCCTCCCCTCGTCAAATATTTGTCAGACCCTTTTCATCCTCAAAACTTCCCTCCACCGTTTCATTACCCTCTCCGTCAGTTTCCGCCGCCTCCGTCGCTGAATTGATAATTGAAATCTTCCTATAATCTCCACTCGCTTTATCATATTTATACTTCAGCGGCTCCTTCCCGGACAAAAGCTCCAGAATCACCACTCCAAAAGCGTACATGTCAGACTTTTGTGTCGCCAAGCTGGTCGACTTAAACTCCGGCGACATGTATCCTCTCACTCCTTCAAATTGCCTCCCCCTACTCCCCGACCTCCGCAGCTCCGGCAACTCCTCTTCCATTATCTCACCTCATTCATATCTCTCCGTCTCGGAGCATAGCTCAGTGGCTCCGAAATGGCAAATTTGGGCATTCAAGGAAGGCCCAGTGATAATAATTTTGCTGCTCTTCACGTACTTATGGACCAAACTTATGTTGAATCCGGCTGCGGTGTGGATATAATTCAAGCCGTTAGCTAAATCCGTTGTGATTTGCATTCGCGACATCCAGGTGGAAAGAATGGTGAAATCAGGGTTTCTTGGATTTCGGAGACAAGTAGAAAGATTCGAGCCGCTGATAAATTCATAAACTAAGTAAATGTGATGTTTGAAATGGAAGCTCCGAGGAGCTTGATTAAGCATTTATGATGGATTTTACAAATAACCGATAATTTGGATCTCAGCTCAGATTCGTGGATTGTCTAATGGATTTTCCATTGAAAAATAATGACGTCCTTTTCGTTGAGCTCGTAGCGCCAGGACTGGGAGGAGGAGGAGGAAGTGGATTAGCGTTTGGTGAGAAAATTGTTGGTGGCAGAACGGATTTCGGAGAAGTCATAAATATAGGCGTGTTCTGGGAGGGAGAGATGGAGGCTTGGAGAGGGATGTACGGCTTGAAGCGGAGGTTGTACCAACCGACGAATTTAGTTGAAAATCAGAACCGGAGCCGGTATTCGGGGCAGAACCTGAATAAAAGGTGCTGCTGGTGGAGGGACTGGAGGAAGGAAGTTTAGCAAATGGAGAATTTGGGGACGAGTGGCGGGGAGATTGGGTTGCTTGAGAGGAAGTTCTGGGTTTGGTCCTGATGCCTACGGTGGATGAAAAGGGTCTGACGAAGATTTGATGAGGGGAGGAAGAAGAGTGACGATTTTTGCGAGAAGCATTCAATGTTACGTTGAACTTCCTAAATTGACCCTGTCTTTTACTTTGGAAATCGTGCGAATAGACAGATCGGCAAACTTAACGGCTAAATTTAACAGAATAGCCTCACATCTTAACTTTATACATTTTAGTGGCCAAAACCAGATTTTTAATAGTTGAGTGACCAAAACTCGACGATTGCAAAAGTTTAATGGCCAATCGGATAATTTGCTCCATAAAAGAAACCCATTAGTTACCATAAACAGAAAGCTTTTAGAGTAAAAAAAAAAAAGATCCAATCTGACCAAATGCAATAGGAACAAATAATTTGGAAATAAAAATATTCCAATATGACATGAGGAAATTGCAACAAAGAAGTTTGAAACAATAAAATTAACATTCACTATACAAAAAGATTTTAAAAAATTACTTAGGTAATATGTATTTAATAGATTGAAGGGTTAGATTCGTTAGAATCCTTCTTCCTTCTCTCTCAGGATTTGAATTTTGAAGTTTGAAGTTTTAGGGTTAAGCCTCCATGGCTGTTCTTCAGTTGGAGGTTGGAGGTCACCCTAGCTATTCTTTTGCTGATGTGCTGCGTGATCAGCCAACCTTTTCTGCATGCAAGATCAAGCCTGTCTCACAATTCAGAGAGAACTAATGGTCTTGTTTTCTGAAGAGGATATCGCCAAAATGGCTACGCCATTCAAATGTGCACTCGTGGGAGAATTTTCACATGGAAGACCCAATCTTGATACAAGAAGGAAGTCTTTTAAAGCAATTGGTTTTCAATCTGATTTCTCAAAAGGTTTTCTGGATCAGAGGCATATTCTTATTCGATTTTTGGTGGAGGAAGACTATCAGTGATGCTGGCTAAAAGGACTTTGGATGATATCAGATTTCCCAATGCGAGTCTTTAAGTGGATGTCCGATTTCCAAATCAATAGTGAATCATCTCATGTGCCAATTTGGATTTCTTTCGAACTATTACCAATTAATTTTTTTTTGACAAATTGTCTTTGTTCTCTATTGCACGTGCAATTGGTACTCCCCTCAAGCTAGATGTAGCTATAGCATCTTTATCTCGTCCGAATGTTGCTTGTGTGTAGATCTTGATCTTTCAAAGGAGCATCCCAATCGTATTCTGATTGGAGTTGACCGAAGTGGATTCTGGCAGGTGGTTTATGATAATCTGCTATCTTACTGTTCTATCTGCAGCAAACAAGGTCACGCAAACTCGGATTTTCGTCACAACACGCAACAAAAGGAAAAGAAGGAAATAACCCAGGTGGTTCAGGACAATCGCATAGCCTATATTCCAAAGGAAAAAGATGAACTAAAAGGGAAGGATATTGTTCAGAATGATTCTCCTGATAATTGCGAAATAGAAGAAGGTGAAATACCCCATCGTGCTGCTCCTGTACAGCATTCTATTGAAAGTGAATTGAGAGATCATCAATTGACTATTCCAGATAATCAATTAGTGCTGAGTAAGATTGTTGATGACACATTAATAATTAATCCCAGTAGTCAAGAAGAAAAGACTGCCTATGGTGGTTCTTTTTTGGATTGTGAAGACGTACCAGTGCCGATACGGAGTACAGCTAGCAACTCACTGTTCAAATCCTTTAAGCAATTCAGTGATTCTCTAAATCTACGTTTATCCAAGCCAGTGGCTACTCAAGACGAGGAAGGGTTGACTCCTGTGGTTTCAAAAAAATCCAGGAACAGGAGGAATCACATCAGGCTTCCCTGACAAATCTTAACCAGGCAAGCTTCTAAAGCCATTGATGGTTCGTTGCAGTCTGTAACTCATGAATAGTGTTTTAATCTGGAACATTAGGGGAGCAATGGGCAGATCTTCTGTTCGTCGTTTTAAGCAATTAATTCATTTACATAGTATTTCTGTTCTTGTTCTTCTTGAACCATTGGCGAAGGCATCTAGCATTGAAGTTCTTCGTATAAAACTCTCTTTTGATTTTTGTTTCTTTAATGTATCTAATAAAATTTGGGTCCTTTGGAGGTCTGCTTTTCATTTTAATGGTCTTCATAATTACGAACAACGGCTTCATGTTATGGTGGTGCATGATTCTTGGGCTCATATGGTGAATGCTACTTTTGTCTATGCAAAATGTTCAAGGTTGAAAGGCGGATTTTGTGGTCAGAGCTAGGATATATTGCTGAAACAATCACAAGGCCATGGCTAGTAGGTGGGGATTTCAATATGATAACTTCTGTTACAGAATATGTAGGAAAAGTTGCTCAAGATTTGGGAGCAATTGCTAATCTTAACGCTACAATCTCAAACTGTTGCCTTCAAGAATTACCTTTTTCAGGTAGTTCCTATATGTGGTCAGCAATTAGAGCTGGCGCTAGAGTTTGGAAGCGGCTAGATAGGATATTTCAATGGTTTAATTTTATGCCAAACATAGCAGTCCAACAACTCAATCGTGCTATTTTAGATCGCTTTCCACTACTATTGCAAATGCGGACTGATAGCTCTTTAGTGCCAAAGCCATTTAAGTTTCAAAATTTTTGGATTTCAAATCCTAGCTTTCTTCAAGTGGTGCGTGATAATTAGGGCATGCCTGTCCAAGGGTATGGTATGTATTCTTTGGCTTTCACGTTAAAGAGGCTGAAAAGCTGTTTAAAGGATTGGAACAAGCAACATTTTGGTGACATCTTTAAAGCTGTTAAGCAAAATGAGTTGGAAGTTCAGCAAAAGGAAATTCAATATGAAACATTGCAAACGATAGAGGCAAGAAGTGAACTACATCGTGCTCAAGCTCAACTGCTATTAAGCTTAAAAAATCAGGAGGAGTTTCGGCGTCAAAAGGCAAGAATGAAGTGGTTAAAAGATGGTGACAGTAACACAAGTTTCTTTCATGCATCAGCTTGAGATAAAAGAGCTAAGTTTATGATCCATAGAATCAAAGATAGAGACAATGCATGGATTGAAGATGAAGAGCAAATTTCATAAGAGGCTGAGAATTTTTTCAAGAACCTCTTGTCGGCAGAAGATATAAGTGATGCGGAAGAGTTCTCAACATATCCTTGCTCTTGTATCTGCTGACCAAAATATTTCTTTGCTGCGGGAGGTTACTATGGAGGAACTAAAACAAGTTGTTTTTTATCTTGACAAAAATTAGCGATCCTAGTACATATGTGTAGACACCAAAATTTTAATTTCATTTAATTTGAATTTGAATTTGAATTTTATTTTATTTTATTTTTATTTAATCAAAGTGCAAAATGATAGTTAGCTATTTTTTTTTTGAATTAGGTTCATCTTCTTTTTTTTTTTAAAAAAAATCAACAAAACAAACGTTTTTTGCATTAAATTTCCGAAAAAAGAAAATTCTCACAAAAATTTGTTTTTATCTTTTCAAATTCAATTTCTTCAAAATAAAATGAAAATTTGCAAGGCAAACCTCAAAAAAGGAATTTAACATTTTTGTTTATCCTAAATTTGTTTTGAAAAACAAAATAAAAAAAGGAAAAACAAAAATAGGTGGAATGCATGCAAATGAGCCATGTGGTTTTGGCTTTTTGCACACAACAACATTTAGGGGCTAGGTGGCAAGACAGGTGTAGAGTTTGGGGAAAAATCTGGAACAAAGAGGATGAAACTAGAGAGGCTTCGGCAGAGAAAAAAAGAAAAGAAAAACAAGAGAGAGAAAAAAGAGAAGCTACGGGCAACAAGGGAAAGAAAAAAAAGAAAAAAGGAACCGAGAGAGAGGGAAGAGAGGATCTGGGGAGGGCAAGAAAGCGCGAGAGACTGCAGAGGGGTTGAGGAAAAATCTGGAATAGAAAGGGAAGAGCCAGAGAGGCTTCGGGAAAAAGAGGGTTTCAGGAACGAAGGAGAAAAGGAAGAGGAAGAGGAAAAAAGAAAAGGAGAAAAGAAAGAAAGGAGGAGGGGGAAATCTGGGGAAGATCAGAGGGGAAAAATAGGAAGAAAAACAAGAGGCAAAAGAAAGAAAAGCGAGAGGAAATCAGCGAAGGAAGGAAAAATTTTTTTTTTCGGCTGGAAAGCTTCGATTAGGCTGGTCAACCTGCTGCCTTCCAGATCAATTTCCGACTTGATTTTTGAGGGAGTTTTTTTTCTCCACCATATCTGTATACCCATGACCAATTTTTGTTCAGGAATCGTTCAGCAAAAACGTCTCCAACCCTCTCAAATCGTGGCCCAAAGTGCTGACCTTCTTGTCACTGCTGAATTTTCTGCAACAAGGGTTGACTTCCAGATTCTAGCTTTGATTTTACTTTCCTCGAACTTCCTGCGGTTGTTTGACATACTCACACACCAAAGGTAACTCTTAATCCCTCATTTGCTTGTTGCAATCCACAAAAGGAAAAATCTCTAACTCATCAAAATTATGCTTTCATGAGCTTATGGTGTGGGTTCTATGGTTTTGTTGGGTCTGATGTATCTTGTGTGACTAAAAAGGATAAGATTTGGAAATTAATGTAAATGCTTGTCCTTGATTATCTTTGCAAGCCTTGCAGTTCATAAGTAAAGTTATGTCCCGGGGATTTATCTGGAGTCCATGAATGAGAGTCGTCTGTTTCCTTTTGTGAATGAATCTGGAGTGGGGTAGCTTTGAGCCATGGAAACTTGTGTTTTCTTATATCATTTGCCCTCGTTGTAAAAAGGAGGAGAACAATGCATGAGAATGGTTTGATTAGATTTTTTTCTAGCTGCGTATATTTGCTACTATTCGTTCCCTTCCTTTTGTTTCTTCTTTGGTCATAGAATTTGTTTCCTCCGACAAAGGTTGAGGAGCCCAGTGACGTTTGATATTTTTTGCTAGGAAAATGAGAAAGATTTTGACTTTGGGCTGTTCATTTAAAATCATGTTTTGATTTCTTCCTTTTTCATGGTACAACAACCGCTTGGATGGAAACCCATGAATTTGCAGAAGAAAGAAACCAGCGAAGGAGAAGAAAGCTTCGTGGCTTTGCATGGGATTTTCCAAAAAAATTGCACTTTAACCCTTAGTTTTTTAAATAATTCAGATATGGCCCAAAAAATTGGAAAAATCAATCAAATTTTGTCCCTTAAAATGTTAATTTCTTTGGCATGCTTTAATGTGATTTTTGGACAGATTATTCATAAGTTTTAGGAGGGAATTTGAGGTTTAATAATTTTGATCGATTTAATATTTTTATTGGATTTTAACAAAAGTTTAGAGATTTGGGTGATATTTTATTTTGGGTTTAGCAAGTGTAGCAAATGGGTTTTGATTTATTTTTGTGGATTTTAGCATTGGATTTGGTAGGCTTTATCTTTGAGCCCTTAATTTTATTTCTCTTTAATTTTTGACACCAAAGTTTTGTAATAATAATTTAGCCCCTAAAATTTTCTCAATATTTGCAATTAAGTCCTTGTTTGTTTGATTTCTTAGATAGAAGTTACTTTTATTTTTTAATTATTAGTTATATTCCATTTGAATGCCTAAATTGATAGATTTTATATTTATTTCCATTTTCTTATGATTTATTTGTTAATTAAATTGGTGTCTTGATGATTTTTGTTAATTTTGGAGTTAAATAGGGCAAATCCACACCCCAATTAGCTACTACATCAAGGGAGGTATCTTTTTGTGTTATTTTAAATCCTCCTATGTGCTTCTATGTGATTTTATGTGTGTAATTGCATGTTTTTTATTTTATTTATTTATTCAATTTATTTGTTTTTAATTTTGTATATTTTTTTAATTTAATTTTTGATTATTTGAGAGGCATTTAAATACCAAATTGTAATAGATAGGGGGTTCAAGACATGTATTTAGATAGATTATGTAATAGATAGGTTTTAATTTCGCCAAATATGTATTTAGTTAAATAAATGTAATAGTTAGGGTATTATTTTTCAAATCCCCCTCTTAGATTGTAGTTAGGGCCCCCAAATATAATAGTTAGGTCTCTATTTGCTTTTATTTGCTTGTGTGCTTGCATGCTTGTGTGTTTACGTGTTTAGTTGGTTTTTTGGGGTTTTTGCATTTAGATATCATGCTTATGTGCTATGTGCTTGATGTGATTTATGTGTTTACTTGTTTTTATTATGTTTTATATGATTTATTTAGTTATAATAAATGCATGATATCACCACACTAGTCCAATACGAGTTGTGGTCCTTTGTTCCGATTTCTCACTAGTCCAACGCTAGTGAGAACTTATAGACATGGGCTAGTCCAATGTTAGACCTTTAGGGACTGTCTACACGTTAGATCATGTTTGAGTGACAATCACTACATTTTCATGCATATTTTCTACTTTTTAGGATCTTTACCATTTTTGCATGATATTTCCTCTATGTGAATATCCCTTATCCATATGTGCGAAACATGACATTTAGACTTGCATTCTATGTAAGAAAAATTAGAAATAGGTTAGTGCATTTGCTTGATTAGGTTAGGGAGTACCCGTTAAATATGGGATATGGACGAGTATGACTTCTTTGGGACTTGAAATTGCGACGATTTGGCCAAACGAAATTCAAAAAGGGTTTTTGAATGAAAAATGGAGTCGCCACTTGGTATAGAGTTAGGGTGTACCAAATCACCCAAAAAGTATCACTAATGCATCTAGACTCTAATAGGGTAAGACAGACTCTACCCAAAAGTGTCCCTAATAGGGTAAGACAGACTCTACCCTAGGTAAACTATCATGGATGCATGAGGTATTGGCTCACTAATGCATCTAGACTCGATAGGCTTTAGGTCCCCGAGCCTTCAGATTTGGAAACCGAGGGTCATCAATTCCAAGGTTCCTTGTCGGTGGCTCGAGCGATTCCCCAGACATTGCTACGCACACATCGTGTCACGGCTACATGTCATGAGTGAATCTATCAAGAATCCTCAACCTTCAACCAAAAGCTAAAGGCTATGAACCCAAAGCTTAAAATGGAAGATTGAGTGACCCCTCGGATCAAACTACGCACACATCGTGTCGCGATCACAAGTCCGAGTGAGTCGCCTAAAATCCTAATAGGGTGGAGTGGCGTGACAAGCCACTAAAAGAAAAATAAAGGAGGGATAAATAATTAAAGCGTATGCACGTATGCTAGTGCTCGTTTGGAGGGGAGGGATCAAGAACCAACGCGAGGCTCTAGGGTATGTCCCCCACCCAAATGCAATATAAAGCGCGAGATAAAACAAGTACAACATACATCCAATCAACCAATCATACATACGCAAGTGAGGGAATAGTTTGATGCGCGCGCGAGGCAAAAGGTCCTAAAAATAGAAAATACAACCCTAATATCCAAATGCTATGCATAAAAAGGGTAGAAAAGGGAAAAGAATAGCCAAATCAAATGCTTGGACCCACTTAGGAACTCCCCAGTGGAGTCGCCAACTGTCGCGCCCCACTTTTTGAGGTGGTGGTGTGAGTAGTGTGGAAAAGATGTATGTTGAACGTGTGTAAAATGAAAATACAAGGCCATGGGACTTGAAATTGCGACGATTTGGCCAAACGAAGTTCAAAAAAAGGGTTTTTTGAATGAAAATGGAGTCGCCACTTTGCGTAATAAGAGTAGGTGTACCAAGTCACAAAAAGTGCATTTTTTCGAAAAAAAAGTAAATAAACCCTTTTTAAAGAACTTTTAGGTCTACATAACCAAAGAAAGGGATCGGGGGTCACGTTTGATAAGGGAGAAGGCAAAGGCAAAGCCTAAGGCACTCCCTTACTCTAGCAAAAGCTAGTTGCGTGACTTAGCCCTTCTTTTCCTAGTTTTTCTACCCAAAGTATGTTTTGCATGTCGGATATGACTAATGGATATGAAAAAAAAAATGCAATCCTAAATCTAAAATGTCTCGTATGAGGCTTCTTGGTCCCAACCACATGAGTTGTGGTGGCCAATGAGGAAAGTCCTCATAGAGGTCGCGAATGATGCAAATGAAGACTCAAATATGAGTGTAAGTGTGCAAGTGTAAGGAAACGTGCATGTGTGCAAATGTAAGACAAGTGCACGCGTGCAAAGTGTAGAAAACAAAAGTGTGTGTGTGCAAATGGATGAAAATATGATAGTAGATACTTATAAGTGCAATTGGGTGCAATTTGTGAGGTGGAAAGACAAGTGACAAGAGGAAAAAATGTGTGAGCATAGCATTTGCATTGAGAAGGACCTAAGTAGTGAGAAAATGTGAACAAAAGAGTGAGAAAGTGAAATAAGAATGAGAATGTATGAACCTAAAGGAATGCATCAGGTCGGGTACGGGAATGACTTCTAACTTTACGACTTTAATTTTCCCTTTGATTGGAAGGAAAAACTAGCGTGCTAAGGCTATTGGGTAGCCACACTCGCTCGTTTCCCTTATCGAAAGGGGACTCTCAAGCAAATGTACTCTATAACTAGCATGAGGATGCAAAAGCCTAAAATGAAGGGGAAAAGGTTGGAGGGGCATGCCAAATGCTAAAAAAACTAAGAAAAATGCATGAAATGTAGTGAACACGCAAGTATGAACTAGCGAGGGGAATCCCTATGGGTCTAGCGTGGGACTAGCCCATCTATGAATTCCTACTAGCGTTGGACTAGTGGAAATCGGAACAATGAGCCACAACTAGCGTTAGACTAGCGTGGTGACGTGCATTCATCCATTACATTCATCTATGACTATAGAAAGCAAGTAGACATGCAAATCATTTATAAACACGTAGCACATAACACTCAACATGCTCGACTAGATGCAAGAGCCTAATAAAGCAAATTAACACGTAGCAACAAAAGCAAGCCATGAACCTATTATACTTGTTAACTAAAACAAAAGGGGAATGGGAGAATGGACCAAAATGCTCTCCAAGCTCTATCTATTACAAGCCAAGAGGTGTACACATACCCCATAATGAATAACTTAAATAAAAAGCAAAAGTAAATGAAATACTTGAAAGGAATTAACGAAAGGCGTGGAAAGCAAAGTAGACATGCAATTCTCACTTAGCACATTGGATCACATAGGGTCAAATAAGGTCAAAATAAGGGATAGAGTGTACCTCCCTTGCAAGGGTGATCAAATGAAGGAAAAATGGCTTCAAAACAATAAAAAGGTCAAGGTACCACTTTAATTAAGAAAAAGTAAAAGAAATGTGCAAAACAAAACTCACTTGATCATAAAGCCCCTAAAGTCACGAATTAAATGCAATTAAACAAACTATGGTAATTAATTAAAGCAAACAGGCAATGAAGTTGCAAAAATCAAGACTGCGAAGGATCAAATTGATGAAATTATTCAATTGATTGGGTCATAGTGAAACAAAGGGAGACTTGGGGGGCCAAAGTACAATTTTCAGAGAATTATTCATGCAAAATGCATGCAACCACGTATGGCTTAAACTTCTGCAACTAAAAGGAACGAAGCCGGCTGCCCTTAGCTTCCAAACTTGCTGCAATTTGCATTCAAAAGCTTTTACAGTCTCGTGAAACCTTCGGCAAACATGATACATGCAAGGCTTTAATCCATTTCCAATTAAACAGGGCTAAACATCTCTTTAAAGTGCATTTTTATGGAAGCATTTCATGCAAGTTACGAGGCCTATGCCTCTGCAAATTTTCCAGCCACCATTTTCCTGCAACCCTTTCATTTAGCTTAGATTAACTCGTACGAAGCAGCCCAATGGATTCAACCATGACTTGGGAGAAAGGGGAAAGGAAGAAAAATGAAAAGCATGATTTGTAACTGAACAACAAGACAATATAATTTCAACATCCAAACCAGCAAGAAACGTAGGATGAACTGATGCAAAAATCTGGGGACACATTCATGCGAAAAAATGGTTTGGCAAGCCTGGCTTGCTCTTTTCCAGCAAGCATTTGAACATAATTCAAACATTTCAGCCCCTAAACATTAACAAATTAGAAAGGGTTGAAGATTAGTGGATGGTCATGGAAACAGGAAGATAGCAAGGTAGGTGCAGCAGCCCTTGCTCTGCTGCAATTTTTTGCAGATTCATACTCGCATGAATAAAATGCCGGAAACATTGTACAAAACTTATCATGCATCAATCAAACTCACACCAATCTTCAGATGTAAACCTTAGCATAGCTTAAGCACGGATGCTTACCCTCATCTATCCCAACCGAAGGGAGCCAAACCCAGAAAACAAAAAGCATAAAAGAAATGCAGCAAAACAAAGAATGAAACTCGCGACAATCCCGCCATGCCTTTCGGCAATTTCCAACTTTCTTGCTGCAGTTTCCTTAGCCATCTATTGAATACAAGTATTCATGCAAACTCCCAACAGAATCCATGAAGTGCTCAATTGAGACCCAACAAAGCACTCTAAGGGAGAACAAGGAAAACTTTATACTCTGCTGCCATTTGCGTTTCTAAACAGATTCTGGGTAGCATTTTGTCCATCCAAAAGAACTTTGAACTTAAGCAACAAAACAAATAACCTCCTTATCCAACAAAACAAAACAATCGAGAATTCAGACCCAAATACACGAAACATAGGCATCCAGACACACAACCTCAAAATCCAAGCAAGCAAAAGACAGCCATTTTCTAAACGTTTCATGCAAATGTTGCGAGGAAAGTTGTTGCAACAGAAAGAAAGACTTGTTGCAATTTAGTCATTCTAAACGTAGTCATGCGAAGGAGCCCGCAGTTCTAATGGAGTTAGCCACTCAACTCAGAAAACTGGAAGAATTTGGGATAAGGGGAGGAGGATAATTGCAGCAGTGCAACATGAAACATAGCAGGGAAAGATTAGAACTTTACAGCTTTATCATCAGAAAAATCAAGAGGACATTCATGACACAGATCCATCATCTCTCAAGATGCACAAAAGATAGTAACATGAAGGAAGAAAGCTCACAGCAAGTTTTAGCTACAATTCAATTTAACACCGAGATGAAGGGCCTGATGCTTGGTGAATGAGAGAGCAGAGAAAGGAAGGTTACCTGCGCTCCCTAGAATTGCAGAAAGACGGCGTCGGGATGGAGGAACAATGAATCTCAGCGCAAGCAGAACAAAGCTGGGAAAAGTTTCATCTTTTTGCTTCAACTGCCCTCCAGATTCTCGATCACCTCTCTCCTTGTTAAGTTGCCGGTTTCTTCCTCAACCCTCGACTGTTCTTGCTTTCCTGTTCTTTCTTTCTTTCCTCTCCATTTTCTTAGCCGCTGCTCCCGAAACCTCCTTCAGCTCCCAGAAACCCCTGTAGCCTTCTAGTTCTTTTCTCCCCACAGCCGCCAACTCAAAAATCTCTTGGTTGTTTTCACTCTTTCTTTGCAGAGCTCTTTGTTGACAACTCTCCCTCCTCTCTAACCGTCGTTTCTTTTCTCCTCTCTCTCTCGGACTCTTGCCCAGATTTTTCCATTTCTTTGCAGCCGTCACTCTAATCCTCCTTCCCTCCGCTGTTGTTACTTTTTTCCTCTCAGCCCCTCAAAACCCTTAGTTTCATTGCTGTCCCTTTTCCAGCTCTCCCCGTAACCCTTTCTCTTTTCTCAGCCTGTTTGCTTCCTTCCGTCACCCTCTTCCCCTCTTTTTTGCGGCTGCTGTTCTTTCTTGTATTTATACCAGACCAACCCTCACCTCAAGGGTAAGGATGGAAGAAGAGATTCCTCTCCAACCCAAGCCATCCGATGGCAGCGACTGTCCTTGCAAGCTGCAGTTTCCCAAATTTTTGGTAAAATTTTTTTTTTTAATCAGTTTAATTTTAGATTTATTTGTTTCAATTTTAGATTTATTTTGGTTGTTTCCTGTTTCGTGCCTCTTATTGTATTTTAATTAGTTTACGAGCATTTATTTTATCTACTAATTTGATTAAAAAAGAGAAAAAGGAAAAGAAAAAATAAAAAATTGCAACTTTGCCGTTTATTATTTCTAGTTTACTTATTTTTATCCGATGTTAATTAAATTGTTGTTTCTCTTAATTTTATTATCAACTTTGTTAAATTACTTTAAAAAAAAAAAGACTTTACATGCAAGCTGCGAAACGCAGCTTGCAAGACAGTCGCTGCCATCGGATGGCTTGGGTTGGAGAGGAATCTCTTCTTCATCCTTACCCTTGAGGTGAGGGTTGGTCTGGTATAAATACAAGAAAGAACAGCAGCCGCAAAAAGAGGGGAAGAGGGTGACGGAAGGAAAGCAACAGGCTGAGAAAAGAGAAAGGGTTACGGGGAGAGCTGGAAAAGGGACAGCAATGAAACTAAGGGTTTGAGGGCTGAGAGGAAAAAGTAACAACAGCGGAGGGAAGGAGGATTAGAGTGACGGCTGCAAAGAAATGGAAAAATCTGGGCAAGAGTCCGAGAGAGAGAGAGGAGAAAAGAAACGACGGTTAGAGAGGAGGGAGAGTTGTCAACAAAGAGCTCTGCAAAGAAAGAGTGAAAACAACCAAGAGATTTTTGAGTTGGCGGCTGTGGGGAGAAAAGAACTAGAAGGCTACAGGGGTTTCTGGGAGCTGAAGGAGGTTTCGGGAGCAGCGGCTAAGAAAATGGAGAGGAAAGAAAGAAAGAACAGGAAAGCAAGAACAGTCGAGGGTTGAGGAAGAAACCGGCAACTTAACAAGGAGAGAGGTGATCGAGAATCTGGAGGGCAGTTGAAGCAAAAAGATGAAACTTTTCCAGCTTTGTTCTGCTTGCGCTGAGATTCATTGTTCCTCCATCCCGACGCCGTCTTTCTGCAATTCTAGGGAGCGCAGGTAACCTTCCTTTCTCTGCTCTCTCATTCACCAAGCATCAGGCCCTTCATCTCGGTGTTAAATTGAATTGTAGCTAAAACTTGCTGTGAGCTTTCTTCCTTCATGTTACTATCTTTGTGCATCTTGAGAGATGATGGATCTGTGTCATGAATGTCCTCTTGATTTTTCTGATGATAAAGCTGTAAAGTTCTAATCTTTCCCTGCTATGTTTCATGTTGCACTGCTGCAATTATCCTCCTCCCCTTATCCCAAATTCTTCCAGTTTTCTGAGTTGAGTGCTAACTCCATTAGAACTGCGGGCTCCTTCGCATGACTACGTTTAGAATGACTAAATTGCAACAAGTCTTTCTTTTTGTTGCAACAACTTTCCTCGCAACATTTGCATGAAACGTTTAGAAAATGGCTGTCTTTTGCTTGCTTGGATTTTGAGGTTGTGTGTCTGGATGCCTATGTTTCGTGTATTTGGGTCTGAATTCTCGATTGTTTTGTTTTGTTGAATAAGGAGGTTATTTGTTTTGTTGCTTAAGTTCAAAGTTCTTTTGGATGGACAAAATGCTACCCAGAATCTGTTTAGAAACGCAAATGGCAGCAGAGTATAAAGTTTTCCTTGTTCTCCCTTAGAGTGCTTTGTTGGGTCTCAATTGAGCACTTCATGGATTCTGTTGGGAGTTTGCATGAATACTTGTATTCAATAGATGGCTAAGGAAACTGCAGCAAGAAAGTTGGAAATTGCCGAAAGGCATGGCGGGATTGTCGCGAGTTTCATTCTTTGTTTTGCTGCATTTCTTTTATGCTTTTTGTTTTTCTGGGTTTGGCTCCCTTCGGTTGGGATAGATGAGGGTAAGCATCCGTGCTTAAGCTATGCTAAGGTTTATATCTGAAGATTGGTGTGAGTTTGATTGATGCATGATAAGTTTTGTACAATGTTTCCGGCATTTTATTCATGCGAGTATGAATCTGCAAAAATTGCAGCAGAGCAAGGGCTGCTGCACCTACCTTGCTATCTTCCTGTTTCCATGACCATCCACTAATCTTCAACCCTTTCTAATTTGTTAATGTTTAGGGGCTGAAATGTTTGAATTATGTTCAAATGCTTGCTGGAAAAGAGCAAGCCAGGCTTGCCAAACCATTTTTTCGCATGAATGTGTCCCCAGATTTTTGCATCAGTTCATCCTACGTTTCTTGCTGGTTTGGATGTTGAAATTATATTGTCTTGTTGTTCAGTTACAAATCATGCTTTTCATTTTTCTTCCTTTCCCCTTTCTCCCAAGTCATGGTTGAATCCATTGGGCTGCTTCGTACGAGTTAATCTAAGCTAAATGAAAGGGTTGCAGGAAAATGGTGGCTGGAAAATTTGCAGAGGCATAGGCCTCGTAACTTGCATGAAATGCTTCCATAAAAATGCACTTTAAAGAGATGTTTAGCCCTGTTTAATTGGAAATGGATTAAAGCCTTGCATGTATCATGTTTGCCGAAGGTTTCACGAGACTGTAAAAGCTTTTGAATGCAAATTGCAGCAAGTTTGGAAGCTAAGGGCAGCCGGCTTCGTTCCTTTTAGTTGCAGAAGTTTAAGCCATACGTGGTTGCATGCATTTTGCATGAATAATTCTCTGAAAATTGTACTTTGGCCCCCCAAGTCTCCCTTTGTTTCACTATGACCCAATCAATTGAATAATTTCATCAATTTGATCCTTCGCAGTCTTGATTTTTGCAACTTCATTGCCTGTTTGCTTTAATTAATTACCATAGTTTGTTTAATTGCATTTAATTCGTGACTTTAGGGGCTTTATGATCAAGTGAGTTTTGTTTTGCACATTTCTTTTACTTTTTCTTAATTAAAGTGGTACCTTGACCTTTTTATTGTTTTGAAGCCATTTTTCCTTCATTTGATCACCCTTGCAAGGGAGGTACACTCTATCCCTTATTTTGACCTTATTTGACCCTATGTGATCCAATGTGCTAAGTGAGAATTGCATGTCTACTTTGCTTTCCACGCCTTTCGTTAATTCCTTTCAAGTATTTCATTTACTTTTGCTTTTTATTTAAGTTATTCATTATGGGGTATGTGTACACCTCTTGGCTTGTAATAGATAGAGCTTGGAGAGCATTTTGGTCCATTCTCCCATTCCCCTTTTGTTTTAGTTAACAAGTATAATAGGTTCATGGCTTGCTTTTGTTGCTACGTGTTAATTTGCTTTATTAGGCTCTTGCATCTAGTCGAGCATGTTGAGTGTTATGTGCTACGTGTTTATAAATGATTTGCATGTCTACTTGCTTTCTATAGTCATAGATGAATGTAATGGATGAATGCACGTCACCACGCTAGTCTAACGCTAGTTGTGGCTCATTGTTCCGATTTCCACTAGTCCAACGCTAGTAGGAATTCATAGATGGGCTAGTCCCACGCTAGACCCATAGGGATTCCCCTCGCTAGTTCATACTTGCGTGTTCACTACATTTCATGCATTTTTCTTAGTTTTTTAGCATTTGGCATGCCCCTCCAACCTTTTCCCTTTCATTTTAGGCTTTTGCATCCTCATGCTAGTTATAGAGTACATTTGCTTGAGAGTCCCCTTTCGATAAGGGAAACGAGCGAGTGTGGCTACCCAATAGCCTTAGCACGCTAGTTTTTCCTTCCAATCAAAGGGAAAATTAAAGTCGTAAAGTTAGGAGTCATTCCCGTACCCGACCTGATGCATTCCTTTAGGTTCATACATTCTCATTCTTATTTCACTTTCTCACTCTTTTTTTCACATTTTCTCACTACTTAGGTCCTTCTCAATGCAAATGCTATGCTCACACATTTTTTCCTCTTGTCACTTGTCTTTCCACCTCACAAATTGCACCCAATTGCACTTATAAGTATCTACTATCATATTTTCATCCATTTGCACACACACACTTTTGTTTTCTACACTTTGCACGCGTGCACTTGTCTTACATTTGCACACATGCACGTTTCCTTACACTTGCACACTTACACTCATATTTGAGTCTTCATTTGCATCATTCGCGACCTCTATGAGGACTTTCCTCATTGGCCACCACAACTCATGTGGTTGGGACCAAGAAGCCTCATACGAGACATTTTAGATTTAGGATTGCATTTTTTTTTTCATATCCATTAGTCATATCCGACATGCAAAACATACTTTGGGTAGAAAAACTAGGAAAAGAAGGGCTAAGTCACGCAACTAGCTTTTGCTAGGGTAAGGGAGTGCCTTAGGCTTTGCCTTTGCCTTCTCCCTTATCAAACGTGACCCCCGATCCCTTTCTTTGGTTATGTAGACCTAAAAGTTCTTTAAAAAGGGTTTATTTACTTTTTTCGAAAAATCACTTTTTGGATGACTTGGTACACCCTAACTCTATACCAAGTGGCGACTCCATTTTTCATTCAAAAACCCTTTTTGAACTTCGTTTGGCCAAATCGTCGCAATTTCAAGTCCCATGGCCTTGTATTTTCATTTTACACACGTTCACATACATATTCCACACTAGTCACACCACCACATCAAAAAGTGGGGCGCGACAGTTGGCGACTCCACTGGGGAGTTCCTAAGTGGGTCCAAGCATTTGATTTGGCTATTCTTTTCCCTTTTCTACCCTTTTTTATGCATAGCATTTGGATATTAGGGTTGCATTTTCTATTTTTAGGACCTTTTGCCTCGCGCGCGCATCAAACTATTCCCTCACTTGCGTATGTATGATTGGTTGATTGGATGTATGTTGTACTTGTTTTATCTCGCGCTTTATATTGCATTTGGGTGGGGGACATACCCTAGAGCCTCGCGTTGGTTCTTGATCCCTCCCCTCCAAACGAGCACTAGCATACGTGCATACGCTTTAATTATTTATCCCTCCTTTATTTTTCTTTTAGTGGCTTGTCACGCCACTCCACCCTATTATGATTTTAGGCGACTCACTCGGACTTGTGATCGCGACACGATGTGTGCGTAGTTTGATCCGAGGGGTCACTCAATCTTCCATTTTAAGCTTTGGGTTCATAGCCTTTAGCTTTTGGTTGAAGGTTGAGGATTCTTGATAGATTCACTCATGACATGTAGCCGTGACACGATGTGTGCGTAGCAATGTCTGGGGAATCGCTCGAGCCACCGACAAGGAACCTTGGAATTGATGACCCTCGGTTTCCAAATCTGAAGGCTCGGGGACCTAAAGCCTATCGAGTCTAGATGCATTAGTGAGCCAATACCTCATGCATCCATGATAGTTTACCTAGGGTAGAGTCTGTCTTACCCTATTAGGGACACGATTCACGAGGGGGGATCCAACCCCTCTTTTCTTTTCGCTTTATCTCTTTGTATTGTTTTGCTACAATGTGTTATGTGTATTTATCTGTCTGAACTAACTTTTCTTGGTTTTGTGTCCCCATTGCATTCACAAACCCTAGCAAATAAGATGTCTGGCGTGACCTTCTTTTAGAACCTACCCTCGTAGATAGGTTATTGCACGTTTAAAGATTTTGGTATATTGCATTCATAGATTAATAATTGCATAGCATTCTAAGCCTACCTTGGCGTATAAAAGGTCCTTTTAGGTCATGATTTCATTTCAAATTGCATGTTTTATTGCTTTAATAAAGTGGCATCAATGCATAAACCCTAGAAAGGGAATGCCATTTAGGGGATCCCACGTTAGGACTAAACCGCCTTGTGTTTCGGATACTTAATCCAAGGAGACTTGCACGTTTATATTTTTGTACCATCCAAAGGGGTAGTGCACAAGATAAGGTAGGATCCGATCATTTTCATAGAGCGATCTTTGGAATATGAGCGTTTAATAATCATTTTTTGGCCATTTTATCTAATCGGTAAAAATCCCTTGCACAAAGGACATTAATTTGAAGAAATTCATAAATAATTCCTCGCTATTGAGACGATAAATAAACTGAGGCCAAAATTTGATTTTAGAAGGCTCATAGACTAATGCATCAAGCCATTCAGTCCATTGGATCATTTTATTCGTCAATTTCATCCAGTCCATTTTATCAATTTTAGGGCAACTCGGTCGTTTTTGAATAATTCATCATTTCACTCGAACCGTTTGATCAATTGATTTCATTCAATTTATTTGATTAAGTTTAATTCATTTTTAGGGTTATCCATTCAATTTTCAATAAATAATCAAAATTCATCCAATGCATTTGACCATTTTACCCCTTTTGGCACACCATGCGTCGATCAAAGCAAGCCATCCATTCGAACTTTGTCCTTATTTTTAGGACAAACGTCTCTTTTCACGCCTAATTGGCCAAATTTTTTCAAATCATTTTTCACTCAATCAATTGATCGGATTCATCAGGTATTGTATGATGCCTACCCTAGAAGATTGCATTTTCATGCTAGGCCTACCCTTGGCATAAAAGGGTCCCCCCCGATAGGACATGCATCCGAATTTTTGGAACATCTACTAACTCTTGTCTTTTTCTTTTTCTTTGTTTTATTTTTGTTAAAAAGGCTAAGCCAGGGCTAAATCTAAAAGCACGTCATTTCGTATTTTCAGATAACATTTAAACATAGCTTCTCGACGAATTCCCATCATAACGCGATCCCGTAGTCGAGCCCAAAGGAATCGTGTAGACATGAGTACTCAGCCAGAATCGTCTGATAAGACCGCTGCAACGACCCAGCCGGAAACCACAAGTCCCGGGGTTCAGTTGACTGAATTACTCACCAAATTTGGGGAAATGGCGTCTGAGATGACCACCCAGAAGAAGTTGATTGACGAGCTCATTAGTAGCGGAGTGCGGCCCGAGCCTCCGCCCGTCCAACAACCGGAATCCGAACCATTTGTCATTCCTCCAATTCAGACCACTTTTGAGGGAGTTTACAATCCGCAGTATACTTACACTCAAAATCCTCCGTTTTATCCTCCCTATGGGCAAGGATTTCAGCCTCAAGGTGGTCAAGGTGGTCCAAATATGCCTCCGGATCCACAAGTTTTTTATCAGACTACTGCTGAGCCGTTCCTACCAGACCATACTGTTCAAGCCAAGCCAGAAATGGGGGAATCTTTCGCTCCCGTTGATATAAAGCTGCTCAAACGCCTTGACCGTTTTGATGAGTTTATGAGAAAGAGCCAGGGGTTGAACAAACAAGGTGTCCTGGATTACGATGAGCTTTGCCTTTTTTCGAATGTGCAGTTGCCTGAGGGGTTCAAAACCCCTAAGTTTAACAAGTACGATGGGACGGGTAATCCCAAAACACACCTCCGACTGTTTGCTAACAAATTGGGAAGGCTCATAGATGACGAGAATCTACCTTTACGGTTGTTCCCAGAAAGTCTGGAGGGGGATGCCCTCGACTGGTACTCAAATTTGAAGCCCGAAGAAGTAAAAACCTGGATTGACTTGTCCAATGCATTTATAAGGCAATATGAATACAACTGTGAATTAGCACCGGCACGGACCACACTGGAGGGAACAAAGAGGAAGCCATCTGAAGATCATAAAACCTATACTAAAAGATGGAGAAAGATAGCTGCAAAAGTTGAGCCACCGATGACTGAGAATGAAATCATACAAACTTTCATTAAGGCACATGATCCGCCGTACTTTGAAGAAATTTTTCGCATGACTGGATGCTCATTTGCTACTATTATCAATAAGTTTGAAGAATATGATGATTTCGTGAAGATTGGAAAGATTGTTAATGTGTCTGCCCTGAAATCACAAGTAGAAGCTTTGCAAGGGCAAGGAAGCAGTGGGAAAGGACCACAGTTTAAAAAGAAAGAGGGGGATGCAACTTTTATCTGGAGTCACAATTCTTCACCCAGACCCCGATACCAACACAATCCAACCTACCAACCACCTTACCCTTACTATTCAAACCCTCACCATGTATATACCACCAATATCAACCATCCTCGACCTCGCCCAAGCTATCCTAACCCACCTTTAGCCCCTTTTCAAATTTCTCAACTAAATCCTCACCAAAATCGTCATCGGCCTCCATTCAATCCAAGAACGCCCCCACCAAACAGACCCGTTTACAACTATCCTCAGCCCCCTAAAGACAACAACCCGGGACGTAACCGCACATTCACCAATCTCGACAGGCCTTTGGATCAATTATATGACCAATTAAAGGCTGCTGGGAAAATAGGTATCATTCCCCCTCCAACCTATCCGTATGGCATACCCGTTGGGTATAACTTATAAGCTGTCTGTACTTATCATTCAGGGGCACCCGGCCATCCGATTGCTGAGTGTAAAGCACTCAAGCATAAAATTCAAGACATGATTGAAGTTGGAGAGATTGTAATTAGAAGAAAAGAGGCACAAGCGCCAAATGTGGATAAGAACCCCCTGCCAGAGTACGATAACACCATTGGGGTTATTATGGACAATACAGAATTTAAGGAGCCTGTTAGAAACTCGTCAAGTGAGGCTGAGGTGTTTGGAATGATGCAGAATTTCCCGACATCCCTGAAGGATCAATTTCCAATTGAACAGCCGAGTTTCTGCCATTCAGAAGGAGTTTCGTAAACCTAAAGGGTTTTGTCATTCATGCATCTGTAAATAGCTAATGAAAGCATCTTTATTTTTGACTAAAAGTTTGCGCATGTTTTCATTTCATTTCCACTTGCTTTCTTTTTATTTCCGCTTTCAATCAAAGGTTTTATGAAAATGCACAAGTCATTCTTGTCATGTTATTTTGTTTATTCGTTTGTTTATATTTCGGTCATATTGCTTGTTCATTTGTTTGTTGTATACTTGCTTGTTTATTATCTCAAATTCGTTAATTCTTTCAGATGGCAAAAAATAAAGCTATTTGACCCTTTGGATATCACGTTCTGGAATTTAATAATGGCAATCTCTATCTCACTCACGACTTGAGAATTTTGGAACCCAAATTTCCAAGCGAGAGTGATAATGAGAAAACATTGGATTCTTTTCAAAAATCTTGAACAATATGAGGAGAAATTCGAACCAAACCTAGAAGCCACAGCAATTGTTCACTTTGGCACTGAGAATGAGGTCAAGAAGACATAAATCAGCATTCGTTTGGACAAAAGCAGAAAAGGAGATGATTAAGGGTTCGACTATGTGTCAAAGTGTACAGATGGTTGGAGGCAGTCTCGTTTGCGGCATCAGAAATTCTATCTTTGCACACTCTAATGGGAGTTAAAAAAAAAAAAAAAGAAAAGCCGTTTGTCATGAAATGTTACAAAAATGCATGGCCTGAGCCTACAACAAGAAATTTCATCAACATACATTTTGAGGAAGGCGACAAAGCACTCAAGCGAATTTCGCCAATACAAGACGAAGGCAGAGGCAAATATGCTCCAACTCAGAAAGGGCCGTTCATTGTCCAAAAGGTATTACCTGGCGGAGCACTTATTTTGACAGAAATGGATAGGCGAACATTCCCTCAACCCATCAACTCAGATATGTGCAAGAAGTTTTTCATTTGATCATGCAAATTTTCTTTAGAAATTCATGCAAATGGCGAAATGCAAGTCAGGCCATCTTCTTTTACACTTAAAACATTTTATCCCTACTTGTCCCCTTTGAACCATCAGAATTGACAAATTTTCGTTTGATAACCCCTGAGAATTGCAAACCCCACACTGGGGCAAATTTATCTTGAAAGAGAGATGATCAAAAGAAAAGAAACCCCACACTGGGGCAAATTTATTTTGAAAGAGAGATGATCGAAGAGAAAAGAAAACCCACACTGGGGCAAATTTAGTTTTTAAAGAAAAATGCAAAAGTGAGGAAAGTGCAATGAAGAAAATGCAAAGAGAGAAAATCCGATCAAACTGGGGCAAATTTTCCTCGATTTCGTTCAAAATTGGAGACAATTTCAAAATAGTGCAATCTCAGGTTATTTCACACCTCGCATTGAAATTTGCTTTCAAGCCTCAACTTTTTTTGAAAACACCCCACCTGACCTCATTACAAAAGCCCAAAGTCCTGGCTTTCGTCACTTGCTGCATTTCTACTTGAAAGTTTGCTAACTAATTGGCAAGTGATGTCCATAATGCCTTCGCCTAATCTTACAAGGGAAGTGCATTTTACTGATGCCCGAAATCTTTAACTCATATTTCTGAGCCGATCATGATCGAGGTATTTCTTTGTTCTTTAGGTGAAAACCCGAAAGGGCGCCTCGGAAAAAGAAAAGGAAAAAGTAAAAAAGAAGAAAGGAAAAAAAGAAAAAGACAAAACAAAAACAAAAAGGGTGGGGGGCAACCTTGGTGAAAACTCGAAAGGGCGCCAAGGCAGGTTTTCTCAACAAGACGAGCACGAGAAGGAACAGCTGGTGACCTGGTTCATTTGGATTTTTCCTCATTTTTATGATACTTCTGCCAGTATCGAATTCAAAAGCGAATATATCCAAAGTCTTGAATATGATATTCGTTGGCCAAATTTGTATTTTTCTTTACAAATATCCTTTTGCAAAATGTATCTTCATACCTCTTGATTTTTTTTCGATTACTTGCGTTCGACTGCTTGTGGTTGTGTGTCTTCTTTTGCATACTCATTCTTGCCTGACATAGGAAATCATCTTGTATATATCATTGATTTTTGTATGACAAATTTTCATGCATCATTCATTCTTTCGCCATTGGATTCGAATGGATGATAAACCCTAAGGTTTGTGAAACACGTTGGATTCAATCATCTATTAAAATGGGTGAAATGCAACAAACTTGCTACACAGATTTGTGGATATGGCAAATGCGTACTTCATCAGTCTCAGGAGTCAGAAGGTTTTCGCAAATTCAACCAAGCCAGACACCGCAGAGTAGAGGCAAAAGTATCAAAAGACTCATGTTTACACGATTCTCAAGGGAAGCTGGATCCAATGATGGTGGCAAGTTCGTTATTTCCTCTTTTTCTTGCAGGAATGCCACATCTACAAATGGGAACAACCACCCTCTTTTCTCGCCCAAATTAGTGTCAGAAAAGCTCCCCAGTGGACAAAAGACGAATCAACAGTATTACTGGCAAGTGCAATCAGAAGAAACAATATGCTAAAACAAAGTCAGCTACCATTTTAGCTACCAGGGTTAAATTTTTCCTTGATACAAAACTTTTAGCTGTTCTCAGGTAAAAACTCAACTCATCGTTTTAAATCCCGGGTCTATCCCGTTTACATTTTCTGTCCGGGTCTAGCCCGTGGGTCTATTCCATTTACATTTTCTGTCCGGATCTATCCCGTGGGTCTATCCCATTTACATTTCTGTCCGGGTCTATCCCGTGGGTCTATCCCATTTACATTTTCTGTCCGGGTCTATCCCATTTACTTTTCTGTCCGGGTCTATCCCGTGGGTCTATCCCATTTACATTTTCTGTCCGGGTCTATCCGTGGGTCTATCCCATTTACTTTTCTGTCCGGGTCTATCCCGTGGGTCTATCCCATTTACATTTCTGTCCGGGTCTATCCATTTACATTTCTGTCCGGGTCTATCCCGTGGGTCTATCCCATTTACTTTTCTCTCCGGGTCTATCCCGTGGGTCTATCCCATTTACATTTTCTCTCCGGGTCTATCCCGATAGACCATTTACTTTTCTGTCGGGGTCTATCCCATTTACATTTCTGTCCGGATCTATCTCGTTTACATTTCTGTCCGGGTCTATCCCGTGGGTCTATCCCATTTGAATTTTTCGTTCGGACCAGTCCCGTTTTAAATTTCTGTTCGGGTCAGTCCCGTTTTAAAATTTCTTGTCCCGATCAATCCATTATAAACTTCTCGTCCGAGTCAGTCTCATCAAAAGGGGTCAGTCCCCATTGTTCGAGTCGTTCACAACCAAATAACACAGGTGAGTATTTGGTGTCTACTTCTTTGTCTCAAGTTTTTTCAAAACTCAGACAAAAAGGGGCAAACTGTAGACACCAAATTTTTGGTTTCGAATTTTATTTCTAAAATTAGATTAATTTTGGATTTATTTGTTTCGATTTTAGATTTATTTTGGTTGATTCCTGTTTCATGTCTCTTATTCTATTTTAATTAGTTTACAAGCATTTATTTTATCTACTAATTTGAAAAAAAAAAGAAAAAAAAAGAGGAAAATGATGAAAAATGAAAAGTGATGAAAAGAAAAAAATGAAAAATGAAAAATTGCAATTTTGCTGTTTATTATTTTTAGTTTATTCATTTTTATCCGATGTTAATTAAATTGTTGGTTTTCATTTAATTTTATTACCATTTTGTTAAATTACTTTTAAAAAAAAAAAAAAAAAAGAGGCCACGGCATGCAAGCTGCGTATTGTCGCAGCTTGCAAAGGACAGTCGCACGTTTCATCTGATGGCCTGGGTTTGGAGAGAAATCTCCTCTTCCATCCTCACCCTTGAGGTGAGGGTTTATGGATTAGGGAGTCCTATAAAAGGGAGGGGAAACAGCAGCCGCAAGGGAGGAGAGAGTAGAGTTGGCGGCTGCAAATCTGAGGAAGAAAAGAAAAAGAAATACCAGAGCTGGAAGGAAGCTTGGCAGCGGGGGGGGTTTGAAGAATGATGTGACGGCTGAGAGTAGAATCAATAGAGTGATTAGGTTTTGGGGAGTGAGCAAAGAGGGTGACGGCTGGAGTTGCAAGTGAGAAAAAAAGAAAGGAAAATAGAGCAGACGGCAAGGAGGTCTGAAGGTGAAAAGAAACGAAAACAAGAAACCAGAGATTTTAGGGAGGAAAGAAAGGCTCAGCCTTGAAAAAGGAGAAAGCTCGCGGCAGAGGGTGAAAGCAAGAGAAGTTACAGGAGGAAGACTGACGTAAGGAATAAACTAGGAAGCTTGTTTTCCAGAAGTTCCCTAGAAGTTGACTCCGGCTCATTTCTTTTGGCCTCAGCCTTGTCAAAAATCATTATCAGGTAATCCATTGAACTAAAGGTTGTACCTTTGGTCCTCCTCTGTGTGCGTAGGTTTGGCCTGAGAATTCTTGAGATTCCAAACTACAAGATTCAATCTTGATTGTTGCCTGGGGTTGGAAATTTGGTACTTGTTCGAACTTTTGGCATGAAACCCAGAAATTGTAGTCTAGACAACTAGGATTCTGCTAGGAAGATGCATGAACCGACATCTCTTTTGCCGCTGATTTGTTGGGCTTGTTCCATAGCTTTATCATGTTTACTTTTGATGCTTCTTTTGCCATCGCTCCTTTTCTCTGTCTTGTGTAGTTGAAGCGTTAGTTTGGAGTGGAAATATCTGATACATGATGAGTTGCTTTCTTGGATGTTGTAACTTAATGTTTTTCAAAAAATGAAATGAAGTTTCTTGCTGCATTTTAGTAGTGGTTCTCGTTGGCTTGGCCTGGTTTCTCCCCAGTTTGATCAATGAGTGAGGATTATGTGGGTTTGGGCTGATGAAATAACAAGTTGTTAGAGTTTTGTACAGACCCAATCGCACGAAATGAGCTGCGTAGTTCACAGCAGAAATTCTGCTGCATTTTATCAATTCGGCTAGACTGCATTTGCCTTCCTTTTGCCGTTGTTTGTCTTGAACTACCATGGCTATGTCTGTTCAGTTTAGGAAATGTCCAGACTTGTGTTACTTTGCATGTATACCCTTGAACTGGGTAAGGAAGACATGAAACTGTTAGCTTCAGAATTTGCAGCAGAGCAAAGACTGCCGCAACCTGTTTTGTTTTCTTTTCTTTTCCGCAAACACTCACAAGCTTTGGCCACCCCAATTTGATGGTTTTGGTGTGAAAAGTGGCGGTGTTTGATTTGGTGTTGAGTTTTTGCATGTTTAGAGTCTAAGACACTTGAATCATGTCCGGATACTTGCTGGAAAATAAACCATCAGGTCGCCGAGCCATTTTGCATGCATTTTCCAGAATTTTGTATGACATCTTCCCTAGTTTTCTAGCCATTTGGATTGTGATCACTAGGTAGTTTGTTGCTTAATTTAGAATTGTGATGTTGGGCTGGAAAATATTTGATCAAGGTTGTGTAGTTGAATTGAAAATCTGGTCTGCGTGACCAAATGGAAAGAAAAGCCGCGGCTGGGAAAAATTGCAGAAGTCTATCATTCGTAGATTGCATGAGCTGCATGAAAAACTTTCAAAAAAATTACATTCCAACCCCTTAAATCTTCCTTTGTTTCATTATGGCCCAAGTGTATTGAAAAATCCATCAAAGTGATAGTTTTTAGCATGGTAGGTGGAGCATGATAGTTTTTAGCATGGTGCTGCAGTGTAAACCAGAGAGCATCAAACTAGGTGGAGCATGATAGTTTTTAGCATGGTGCTGCAGTGTCGACTGTCCCCAAGCTCATAATTACCTAACGAGTTCATAAAAATAAAAATGATGTTAGAGCTTTTAAGCACATTGCAAATCATGTGAGTGTAATTTTACTATAACCAATGATTATTTATTTTCACAAGTTTGTTATATTCACATTTGCTGGCTTAAGAACGTAGATTTTTCCAATGAAATAATTTTTTTTGAAAAACCTAATGGAGTATAGTACTCTTCTTTGTCTCCTCTACAATAATGCGATAAATCAAACATAAGAAAAGCAAAATATCACCATTCCCAAGTGAAGTATGGCAGTTAAGCTTATAGAGTCATTTAACAATGGTCAAAGGTACTGGGTAACATAAAATGCGCGATATATGTTAAAAATAATAGAGAACATGCCCAGTTAAACCTACAAAGTTATAGAATAAAAAAAATATTGAATAATAATCTGTATAAGTAGCTAAATGTAAATATTCATTGATAAGAGAAAAGAAATAACTACTGCCTCATAACTGTAGAAGTCAACATAACCAATCGGTTTAACATTCCATAGAAAATTACTAAGTGTAATGTTCTTTTAATTGCAATTTGGCTAAGTTCAATTGGGCATGTTCTTTATTATATATGCATGGATCATAAATATCCTTACATCTTGGTCAGCTGACAATTGAGTGTGGCAAACAAGCTCGGCATTTTTATGAAGTAAAAAAAGTAGAGAATGTGAAATTGAAGTATTATTATCTCCATAGTAGAGAATGTTCATTAGTTGTCCATAACCCATAATTTCTTTGAATGTTCATCATTCTATTTCTCTTCCATTTCCCTTTAACATTCGCATGAAAGAATTGAGTATTCTTATCTCCTCCTCTTAGCCAAGAGATTTTTTATTTTTGACACCGGTATTTTTCCTCCTTTGAGTAAGCTCTTTTTAGTTGTTGCTTCAGCTCATTCAATTCTTCCTTATTGTGCTCAGAAAGTTGCTTGGGGTTCTCCATCTTGGCTTTTTATATTGCTGATTTCCTTCCTAGAATTTCCTTGGAAACTGTTCCTCCATTTTAATGGTGTCACTTTGCATTGTGAGATTTTTTTGGTAACCCTATACATGTTGGATCCTTCTATCTCCAACTCCCACGCTTCTGTAATGACTTGCTCAATTCCTTCTCTTTGTAGCAACTTCTTGTCAAAAATGAAATTTCTCTTCCTTTTTTTCCTCAGGATCATTGTCCACCAAGATCATATTATGATCATAACTGTAATTGTTTAAATGGATACATCTTGTCTTATCATATCTTTGGAACCATGTAGTGCTACATACTTGATCTAATCTCTGTTTTACTTCTTATCTGTTATCCCAGTTATTACATCAAGTCCAAGGATTCCCATCAAAACCAACATGCATAAGTTCATTATTAGTGATGAACTCCATAAAGTCCCTGAATGTTCACTCCTCCCTTATTCTTCCTTCCCATTTCTCCTCATTGGAGATAATGTCATTAAAATCCCCAACTATAATCCATCTAATCCCTTATAGTCTCTTTCTCTCCTCACGACTTTCCATTGATTTCTTCTTACATGAGATTCATAGTTGGCATAGATGCCAATAAACCACCAATCAATCTGTCTATTTTGATCTACTATATGAGCTTCCATAGTGAATGCTGTCTTGAGTACCTCAATAACTTTAACATCTTGGTTCCATATTAAGGCCATTCCTCCGGATAGCCACAGTACTATTCTCAAAGTGCAACTTTTTCCTCATATTTTTCATGACCTTTTCACTGTTCATAGTTTCACATAAAAAAACATACTAGGGGAGATGAGGTTGCAAGTCTCCATCAACTGGGGAATTGTCAAGGGACTCCCTGCTCCTTGACAATTCCACACCAATACTTTCATTAGGAATGTGGAGACTAGGTGAGGCTGGTCTCCTCTTTCCCCTTGATCTGTAAACTATTTCCTGAAGAATCTGTCACCTTGTTTCTTTTCGGCTTCAGACCACTAATCACCACATCCAACATCTCAATGTCAGATTGATTACTCTTTCTCTTCCCCCTCAGTTTTGGTTTCCTAACATTACCATCTATTTCACTCAAAGAAAGTATCTTGATGACAGGTGATTTGAGTTGCCTTGTTATCCTCTTATTCATTTTCTGAACTGCTTCTTGCTTCTTCTCCTGGCTTACTTCCTCCACTTGCATCGCCTCTTCTATTTCTGCAACATTATTAACTTCACTCCCAACCTCTGTCTGCTGGCTAATATTTCCTTTTTTCTCTTGCCTTTGTTTCTTTTATATCTCAATTACTATCACAGAGGTGTTGCAGTGTGTCTTGTCATGTTCTCAATCTGAACATGTTTTCTTTCCCCCAATGTTCAAGTTTTCCATGTTGAGATTCTCACTTACAAGGCTTTAGGGTTTCATTGAGCTAGTGCCTTCATTTACCTTTCTTATCCGCCTTCCTTTTTTTCTAGCTCTACCAACCTCACTGCCTCTAGCTTTATCTTGTTCTTTTACTAGAGTTGAATCATATATCTATTTTGGTACCAGCTCCCCATCTCTAAATCCCCAAAAAACCTTATCTTGCTTTCCTTTCCTTGTATTCGGCTCCTTTTGTGGTGATTCTTTCCCCCAGTTTGCTCTAAGCTAAGGTCCATATTGGTTATCTTAAAATCCTTTATCCATTGTGATGGTAGCCTTGCAGTTCCTCTCGTTGTGGCTATTACTCCACATCTATAGCAGAAATCTGGTATCTTTCATACTTGAAACTGATCCATTTCATTGTTTCTTTCATCTTAACGGTAGTGCCTCTTAGTAATGGTGCTGCTATATCTACTAGTATCAACAGCTTCAGATGCCTTCCCTCTTTTCCTCCCACCTGAGGAACTATCACCTCCTTAACTTTCTTAAAGATTGGGCCTGATTTTCACCCCATTTCTTTGGAGATCCAGTGCACTAGCAGGTTCCATGCCTGTACCCATAAGAGGGCTGTCGTGAAAGAACTTTCATCCTCTTCTATGCCTTCATACCATTTTTTCATCACTAGAACTTGACTATCAATTATCCAAGGCCCTCTTTCTAGAATTTTTTCTTTGTCATCCAATTCCAGAGCTGTCATGCTAGCTCTTTTTCAGAAAGGGCGAATTTCTGCATAATATCTGCTAGCTCTTCCACCATGGTGAACCACGGAGATATACCAGTATACCACACATAATTATTAACTAAACGAAGAGAATTTAACTAGAGGATTTGAAGGGGAGGTGAAAACCACACCTTCTCAAATAGAGCATAGTACTACACTAGATAACTAAAGCAAAGGTTAACAGAAAAGAGTTAAAAACAAACAACTTCCTACAACATTCAACAAGATTCAGTAGTGAAATAAGCTTCCTCCATACCTGTCACTAGCACTGACAAAATCGAATGGAAAGTTGTAGTTCAAGTCACCAATAAGCTTGTTATTTGATCCTTTTAAATGCTGCATTATAGTTCCTCTTGCTCATGAGTGATAAATGTGTCTTGATGAAGGTTAGATATGAGCACTACAGGATCCAGCACTTTAAATGCTTTCTTAATTTTTATCATAAGCTTCATGTTTGAGAGTTTGTGCGGGCAAGGATTCAGATTTTCAAAGTGTGAGTTTTTGAAAAGTTTGAACTTCCATACCAGGAAGACAAGCTAGACTCTTGAGAGAGAGAGAAAAGTGGACTCTTGGTGACAAGAGAACTTTTTTTGTTGTGTAGGGGTATCATGTAAGTTTTAATCTTGATCGTTAAGTGGGAAGGTTTTTGAACTTGATTGAGTTTTTAATAGAAGTGATTAGGGCATCCACAGTGGATTATACTCTTGTAATCCACATGCCATATTAGCATTCCACTATCTTCTCTTTTATTATACTCTTATTCATAATGGATTACACTCCATATGGTATAATAATATGGGTCCACAATCAAATCAAACATTTATTTTGATAATGCACAACTCATATCCCACAAATAAATAAAGTAATTTTTTAAAAAATAATTTCATTATTTTTAAAAAATAAATTATTAACTTTCATTAAATTTTTTACCTTTTGGATTTTTATTTTCTAAAAATTAATATTATTAATTTCTGATTTGAACAATATATCCTTTTCTATCTCTCAAAAAATAATATATTGTTATTTTTTGAAAAATAATTATGTAATTATTAAACAAATATGTGATACCTCAAATGTGAAAATATCATAATAATCCATACTTAATTAATAATTCTTTATGTAATTAATTGAACTCCATAACATAATATTACATAATTTAAATCAAATAAAATACAAATAATAACATAATATAAACAAATTTATCCGCTACAAAAAAAGGGCCCACTATTTCCTCTTTTTTAGCAGCATTTACACGCATCATTCTGAAGATGCATGTATTGAGTCTGTGTTATGGGATGTATTATATCTCATGAAACGCCATTGGAGTTGCTCTAAGGCTCCTTATAGATATGTCTTCTTTTCAAAAACTATTTTTATTTGTGGCGTTTATAGTTAGAACTCCAAAAATACACAATTTCGAATACGCCTAAAAGAAAAATAAATAAAAAAAAATTCATACCCTCTTTCTTATTCCACCCATCACACATCACTACCACTCACCACCACCGTTACCTACCACTGTCACCAATTCCTTCCTCCTTCTCTTTCCTTTTCTCCTTCTTCCTCCTTCCTCCGCCTCCCTCTTCTTCCCTTGCTCTCTTCCCTTTTCCTCACTCCTCCAATCCACTCCATTTCCTTCTTTTCCATTCCCCTCGCTCGAACCCCATCCTCTCCCCCTCCACCTTCTTTCCCTTTTTTGGTTGCGACTAGAGGGTTTGCCGGAGGGAATTTTGGGCACAACCCTCTGGTTGCAACCTTTCTCTGGTGGTGTCACTAATAGATTTGACCTTTGATCGTAACTAGAAAGGAGGAAGGGAAAGGGAAGGGGAAGAGAAGAGAATGGAAGGAAAAGGAAGGGAGGGAAGGAGAGAGAAAGAGTAAGGGAGGGAAGGAGAGAGGAAGAGGAAGAAGGGGAAGGGAGGAAGAGGAAATAGGAGGAAGAAGGAAGAGAGGAAGAGAGGAAGAAAGAGAGAGAGGGAGGAGAGAAGCAATGGTGGCGGTAGTAGGTGGTGTCATTTTTAATTTCCAAAAAATATCCTAAAAAATTTTTAAATTGTAAAATATTTCAAAATATATCCTCAAAAATGTGCCGAAAATACCCTAAAACCCCATCTACAGTAAACGTTTTTTTTACATATACTGCTATATTAAATTTTTTAAAAATACTTTCAAAAACACCTAATCCACATGGAATATAAAACTTGATACCCAAGACATAAAATAAAAGGAAAATGACCATTTTGGTGTTTCATATTTTGGATTTTGGCCAATTTAATTCCTTATCTACCAGCATAACCATTTTATTCCTTTATCTTTACAAAAAAAAAAGCCAATTTAGGATCTCAAATGGAAAATTGAGAATTTCTAACCAAACTAGTCAAGTGCGAGGCATGTGAACTGTTAAAAATGATTGTTTTGATCCATTATCTTCACAATCGCATCCAAGTCTGTTCTTTCAGTAATTTAAACTCACAGTTTCACAAAATAAAGTCAATATTAAACTTTTAATAAGCAATTAGAAAAACATGATGGACATATAACGAATAAAACTGACCATCACCCTGAAGATAATGGATCAAAATCATCATTTCTACTAGTGCAAATGCCACGTACTTGACTAAGTCTGTTAAAAATTTTTATATTCTATTGAAGGTCGTAAATTGGTATTCTTTTGCAAAAGGGACTAGAATAGTCACGATGATAGATAAGGGACTAAATTGGTCAAAATCCAAAAGATAAAGGATTAAAATGGCCATTTTCTCTAAAATAAAAGGTAATTTTTTTGAAATTCAAGATTATCAATTTACCCATCTGGATTCAAAAGAAAATTAAAATGGTGGAAAATTGATGTCTACGATATGGAAAACTCAAATATCTAATTTCTGTTCGAAAGTTAACCTTGTTTATCAAGTACCATCACACAAATTCTTAAAACAAATAATCAAATACATTGGATATCTACTTTTAATAGATCAAAACAATCGAATATCCTATCCATTTCAATTTCTTTTTTTTTTTAAAGAAAAAGTCTATACATCATAAACTATAAAATGAAATCATAAAACTATTGAAACTGTATTAAAAAAAGCCAAGATTATGTAATAATACATTGATTTAACATTTCAATCCCATAAATGTATGAGGGATTTACTGTACTAACACGGGAATTGTTAGTCTATATTAACTGATATTTGTTTGTCTTTCATGAAAATATATAAAAAAAAAACTTGAGAACACTAATAAAAAAGCCATGATTCAAAGAGAATATAAACATGAGACATGAGAAAAAAGAGATACAATCAGTGTAAGATCATAGGGTTATTGGTTAAAAATTTGTTGTAGGAAAATTAAAAAAATTAAGAAATTATTATATGGGTTGGATCATATATTTGTAGGTTGCAAGAGTTGCGATTCGCATAACTTTTTGATTAGAATGTGATTCGATTTGCATATGATCGTTTGATCTATATATGATTTAATAAATCGAATATCTACTCAAGTAAATTGAGTACAAACTTAATTACCTAGTATTCGAATTTTCATATGTTTCATCACACTCATGAAATACAACATAGAGGTTGTTAAAATCAAATTTGGGTTAGTAAAAAGGTGCACTAGGATAATTCATAAGAGGGTGTAATTTTAAGTTAATTACTATGAAGGACATTTGTACTAAATTCAGTACTTAATACATTATTTGTTATATGGAAAAAATGTACATTTCATGATTAAATACAAATGCGCTATATAATAAACTCTTTAAACTTAAGCCATCTTTATTAATAATTATCTTAGCTTGCCCTTTTAACAAATTTTGCCATCAAAACGTTTTACATGACAAATTAGAAAATCATTGATAAAAGAAAAAAATTAGAGAACACATGACATACTTGAAAAGAAAATTTCTAAAACGGTATCCTATTATAAGTATGCTCACTGGTCTCATGAATTTTCCACCTTCACCAATATGAATATTAGACCAAAAAATAACCACAAAGTATTTCCCAAAAAAAAAAAAAATCACCTAGAAAATCGACATAATCTTTAAAAATTTCTTGAAAACCTCAAGGAGGATTTTGTAATTACATGAAACCTCAGGATAGGCTAGTGTAATTAATTCTGTCCTTGTTTTTAAACTATTAGAAAAGGAAACTGCAAGAAAACACCGACCCGCTTCCACAACCCGAAAGGAATCAAAATCGCCAGCTCTGCATTTCTAATTAATCTCCATCGTCTCCAACCCCATCAAAATCCAATCCAAGGAAAAAATTAAGAAAGAGGAAAAAACCCGTTTTTAAAAAAATTTTATTTGGCGTATTCTCTTAATTGCTACCACTAGTATTTAAATAAAACCCTTTTTTAATTTAAGAAAAAAATCAGACCTTCAAATATCATGATTTCCTCTGGGTGATTGAAGAGAAGAACCCTACTTTTGTTGTTGTTCTTGTTCTGCGAGATTGGGATGCTTTTTTCGGGGATTTCCGCCGATTAAGCTGTCCGGATTTGCCGTACACCTGCAATTTATCCATTTCTGTGTATAATTTGATATTGTGCGTGAAAGGATGAAATTTGGTGAAGTGAAGAAGGCGGGATTGTGAAATTGTGGAAGAAGAAGAAGGAGAAGAAGAAGATCATGTGGTTTTCGTTCTGGAAATCCAGAGATCGTTTCTCGTTGGATGAACTGAGGTTCGCAATTTTGGCACGACCTTCAATTGTGTATTTCCGGGGGCTTTTTTTTGGGTTTATTTTGGAAATTTAGTGAATTTTTTTGGATGAATCGTCATTTTAGTTGGAAGTAGTAAATTTAAAATGAAAAGTTATATTTCAGCTTAATTGATTGTTGGGGAGTTTATTTTGAATGAAAAAGTAGTTTTCAGTTTAATTTTCTGTTGTGGGATTCTGTTGGAGTAGAAAGATAGATTATTGTCGTTGAGTTTTGTACAGAGGTGATTTATTAAGTACCTGTAATGAATTCATTCCTGATGATTCTGGTCCTTATCAAGTTTGTTCTTTGTCCTTTTGAATTCTGTATTTGTGCCTTTTCTTTTTAATTCTTTTATTGCTTTTTGTTGAAAAATAGATCTAAAAATGACAAGGGATTAACTAAGGCGTGGAAACTGTTGTTAGGATGAATTGATTCCGCCATGATTAAACTAGATGATCTAGAAATCTAGATGATCTTTTCAGATGCATAAGCTTAGCTCAGACTTTGGAAACAGAATCTATGTTTTTAATTTGAAGTTTCTTGTTTAGTACAAGAGATATACAGATGGTATCTGAAATAAGCACATAGTCAGACTCGCGAGGAGACCAAGAGATTCAAGTTCATTTTTACTCTTTGGACTGTAGTGTCTCTTGTGTGAGCGAAGTAAAGTTTGATTCCCATGAATCTATAGGGAGGACAGACAATGTGCTGGTGCACTTGATAAGTTAAAGAGTTCAATTTAAATCCTACCACTTTTTTTATCAATATTCCCCATTTTGTTTGAGAAACTGTTACTAGCTGACGCAATAGGTTTGGCAATTTGAAAGGCTATAGTATGTGTATGTTATCAACTGTATAAGATTATATAAAATTTCTTTGCTGCCAAAAAAGGATAGAAAAAATAGCAGTGACTGATTCCATTCTGGTCTTTAAAGTATTGCTTATGCCCCAAAGTATTGTTCATGACATGTTGTCCTCAAACAGGAAGTTAATTTTGATTTTGACTTAGTTCTAGACCATTTTAAAAGTTGGATCAATAAGTTTGGGGTCACTTGTGCAGCAAACCAAGGTGCAATATGTACTGAATTAACAGAAGTGAAAAATGTCATATGAGTGGTATTTGAGATGCCAATTCAACATGAGAGATAAAACTCTCATTGGTGCAATGAATCATTGGTATGTGGCAAATGAGAATCATGTGGTCTTGGTTTGTTTTGATAGATCTAGGATTGACTGGGCTGAAATCAAACAGTCATCTGATCTGAGAATTGATCTTATAAAGTAGTTGTAGGCTATATATATGTTGTATGCACAACACATTTGTCTGTTTGTTATTGTTCATGTGCATGCTGACAACATATACATGTGTTTGTTGTTCAGATTTCTCACTGACCAACTGATGAAGGTTCGGATTGTTAATGACGTTAATAAGGTGATTGATACTTTCCATCATTTCATGTCTGGACTGCTTTTATACTAAACCTTTCCTGTCAAAAGTTCCTGATATTTCATTTTCATTTA